>NW_013653372.1:0-40872 GCF_000499385.1 Eimeria necatrix
AAGTGGGGGTTCGGGCGACCTGGGGAAAGAAGCAGAAGATGCACTCCAGGCTCTTTCATTCAAAGTTGAGGAAAACGTGCAGTCAGAATATGAAACAAGCCCCACAACAGGCGCTGGAATTTTCGGCGGTGCGTTTCCTGCAAAGGCTCAACGAACGTACTTTGCAGCTGCCATTGCTGGATTTCTAATTCTCGTTTTGGCGTGGTCTTTGAGAACAAAAGGCAATATCGAGCCAAATAAGAACCACTTACCTGTTGAAGGAAATACTGCAGTTCCAAGCCTACCAGGACAGGGTGGTGCAACGGGCGCACCAGAGCAACCACCGGGCCTGCAGCAGCCTCAGGTGCAGCCACAACCCGTAACGATTCCACAGCCGCCACCAGTTTTTCAGGTTGTGCCGCCTGAGCAACCGCCTCAAGTTGTTCCACCTCCTCCGCCCCCTCAAGAACAGCCGCAAGTAGTGGCAGCGGAGCCAAGCAAGCCAGAGGAGCCAAAAGTTGAGGAGACACCAGTGACGACGAAAGAGAGCCACAAAGAAACGAACCTCGTTGGTGAACAGAAACCTCCACAGCCTGAGTGGCCTCCTGCTGCAGGGGGTGGCGAGCCGGGCAACTATGACCCCGAAGATGCAGCAGCACCTACCGCAGATGACCCTGGTGTTGCTGCACATGAAGCAACACGGGAAGAAGAAGCTGAAGCACCAGCACAAACAGAAGCAGTGAAGCAGAAGATCACTGACGCTTCTACAGCGTTAAAAGCGGCTTTGGATGAGTTTTCGCAAAATGCTAACAAGGCTGGAGCAGATGTGCAACGGGACTTTTGCCGCCGGTATATCCCTGGAATTACAGGAGGTGCAGATCACTTGGGTGCTATAGCCTACGCCCAGTCCCTTGTAGATGCAGCACTTCAACTAAATCCAAAAGAGTCTGCTAGTCTTCGTGAAAAAACAACGCACTTGGTGAGGGTAGCTTTTGCAACTTCACTGTTGGAGGCAATGAGCATGCGTATGAAAGAACTAAAAGCAAATAAGGAACGGTTTATGGAATCTGCTGACGCGAAAGCGCATTCGCGAAGGGCCTCGACAGGCTCTACAGATTCGAGGGACACTGTAGAAGAACCAGCTGTGGACTTAACGCCTGTGAAATTCTCCTACTTCTTAAAGAAATTCAATAAACATCTGGGCGGCATCTCGGATGCTGTAAAACGGGCTGACAAGAGAGAAAAAGAGGCAGGAATGGCAACGATTCAAGGCGATGTCACAAAGTATCAAGCAGAGTGTCTCATGGAGTTTCTAGCTGGCTCTATCATACAGATCTTGGGTGACCGAAAAGTTCCAGACAAGATGGCCCAGCACTTCAGTCGATTGGTGGGTGATCTGGGAGAATTTTGCGATCAAAATAAGGGCATGCCTCACCAAAATTCATGGACTAATTACCTTTCCAGGTTTGAATGCCCGGCGAGCGTGATTGAGAAGGCTGAGCAGCGGTTTAACAACCTTGGAATCTTTGGGGCACTCACCGATTTTCTCTCCCACATTTCCCAAGCTCTAGTTAAAAGGAGAACAGCTGATCACCACGACCCAAAGTATTTAGAGCATCTAGAAAAACACTGGAACGTCGCCCAGTTGCAGAAGCTTGCAGAAGAAATCATAGATGCTGACCGGCGAGGCAAGGAGAAAGCTTACCAGCTTAAACAGGATATACTGGAAGCTGCAGGAGACCTCTTGGAATTCGAAGCTGCTCCAGCAGGCGAAGCTGACGTGCAACTTTTAAAGGCGGGAATTGCTTTACTTTGAAATGTCAGGTTCATCAGTGGCTTAAGGTGACTGTGCTTTTCCCGCTGGCAGGCCGCTCTCTACGTAATGGGCATGCTTGATCTCAGTCTCTGGCTCAACTGCTGTTTATGGGGCCTCCCTGCGCTTGACTCGGCGAGGCTTCTAATTCCCCAAGTTGCTTCTTTTTGCTTCACCTGAGCCAACGCGCGGTTTTCTGTGGCTGCTTGGTGGTCTATAGGGGGGCCGACAGACGAACTCACCAGTCGTACTCATCTACTATGGGGAGCTGAATTTAAAGACAGTGCCATAATCGGGCAGTAGGCTAAAACACAGCTGAAAAGGGCAGCCTGCTTCAGGAGACTCAATTGGCGCCTCGGGGGCCCTTAACAGATGCCGCCGCTCAAATCCACCAGCAGCTTCGTCAGCTTGCCTCAGTATGTTTTATTTCTGTGGGCTGGGTATCGATGCACACAAAAACTTCTTCTGTGGCGCTGCGGGTGCTGCGATTCGCCGCTTCTGCCGCTGGCACTACATGTAGTTGCTATACATTGTAACTGCTGCGTCTCTGAGGCTACTTTTCTTCCAGCGGCTTATTGCGAAACAGTAAATAAGTGCATGCGGAGGGCGAGGTGCTGCAGTTGGAATTTCTAAAGCTCCAGGTGCTTCTTTTATTCGCTTCATCCGCTTCTTCAGAGCCTGGTGCTCTGGTAAAAGGCTGCTACATTTTTGCGGCGCCTGACTGTTTCGCCTTTGACTCTCAACCACTGGGGACCGGCAGGAACGGAAACCTAAAAGCATACGGACCCTGGTCCCTCGTGGAGAGGACTCATAAATAACAAGTAGAGAGGCTTTACCTTCTCTAGCAGTTTTGCGTTCTACTTTCCCTTGCTGCTGTATTTCGGGCGTGTACCCCCGGGAAAGCTGCATAATGCTGCGTGACATTCCAACTGCCTTTTCGAAAGAAACTGTGAATACACTTATTGCAACCCCATGCAGCTGCTACCTTGTATAGCTTCAGGTGGGCTGATCCAGTGGAGCCTTCTGACCCTGCAGAACCAAGACAGTATACTTTATTAAGTTTGTCCACGTAAAATATGCAGTCTGTCCTTCCCAACACTGCCTACTGTTGCTCTCCATCAGCCCGAGGTAACGTTTTTTGCTGGATATTTGGGGCTGTCTGAAACTGACGGAAGGTGCTGAAGAAAGTGTTGCTGACTCCGCCGTCACTGGAGCAGAAAGAGGCAGAGAAAACGAAATAGCAGTCGAATTTGAGGAGGAAATTAAAAATTAGCTGGCTACGACGCAGTATGCTAGGTTGGAAAAGGGGCAACAATGCTGGAGTCGCCAACTTTGCTGAGCACTTGGTATCAGCATTCTAACCTATCAAACAACAATTAGAGACTGTTGCGTTCACCTCAGGACCACTTACTCCTCAGGACCATTTATTCGAGTTGACTAGCCAGTTCATCAACGTGCCTGTTATAAGTGCCGTGAGAGCCAACTCGTACGGCTAAATTGAGCCAGGGTTGCAGAAGCCGAAGCATCTATGGAGAGTGGTGCTTCGAGGCGTCGCAAATGAAGAGGAGGATGTGCGGACAGGCAAAACGGTTTAGAGGGCTTTTTAGGCCGAAAGAGGCGACGTAATTGATTAAAAGAAGTGCCAAGCTGTGCCATGCATTACCGTGCGTTGAAAAGGCTTGAGTAGTAATTACGTGGCACGTAGTACGTTTCCCAAGACGCTCCCTTAATGTATCCCAGTCCGTTCCCTGTCGACAGCTGCGGACTTTCCCCTGCGGCATTTTAAAGCACGGAGCCATTTTTGCGTTGAAAACTTCGTAAGGGGAAACTAATGAATTTGACCCACGTCTAATCTGCATCGGAACAAGGGTGGATCTCAGGGAAGCACTGAGCTGCCCTGGGGAACTGAGGCCGAAGTGTCGGACGCAGATATCCCTGAAGAGTCTACGACAGAGCCAACTGCAGTATTGCTAGACTTTGAAGAAGGCATTGTATGCGGCACTGTGGCTGAAAGAAACCCAGATCCGCTATTTAAGGAGTGAACAATTATCCCGTAACAGTTCCCTAAGCAGCGTCTTTCCTGTTGCCTGTTGCGGCAGGCGTCTACAAAAAAGTAAGGCGATGCGCTTCCGAATACGTGTGGCTACGAAATTTATAGTGATCTTGCAGAAGAGGTAAATTGATCATGTAGGTGCAAGGAAGTCATTCTATGCCGGAAGGAACCAAGGGGCGTTTGAGCTTCCGGCCCCTTTGCATTAACGAGATTTGAAGTGCAGCTTTTCTAGAGGGTCTTGGATTTAAAAAACTGAGCCCATACAGCTGGCAGCGGTTACGACCTTCCCAGTGTTGACAGGGACTCCACACACGAAAACATGCAGGAGGCTCCCTGATCCTGCATTTCAGAGTGCATGCAAAAGCTTGCCTGTGCACTGACGCACAAACGATGCGCCCTCCTGCAGGGGCACATTATTCTCACGGCATATAAAATCGTTTCGAAACCGCGGGTAATAGATATGAGGGCAGCTGCGATCTGCCTGCGTCAACTGCAGCGGTACACTAGTAGAAAGTTCGGGCTGCCGTGTCCGAAGTGCTCGTGCTTTGATACTTGGCTTGCATTGACTCACTCATCAAGTAGTACCGACTTTTAATAACCGAGCAGCCCGAAAAGCTCCAGATTGCTTGAGTCCCTTCATGGGGAGGCGCGGAATGCTGCTGGAGGCCGCTAACCTGGCTGCACAAGCCATTCAACTCATTGGGTGAGTTGCTGGCAAATAGTATTGTGTTCGAGGCAAGGTGCATGCATCTGGGTTCTCTTTTACCTTGGGAAGTTGAGGGCTGATGGCTGACATCCGAAATGGAGAACAAAAAGCTTTCACTTGTGTGTGAGCTGCGCGGGGTCTGTCGTCTTGACTATGCTCGCACTGTTCTTCTGGGGATGCTTTTCGAGGTTCCCACTGAACATAATAACTGCGGTTCTTTTCAGTTTCGCTTAACGCTAGCCGATCTTCATGGCCCATGCTCAGATGAGTTAAGCTCTTCGAGGCACTTGCTGGTACATATTTGAGTAGCATCCTACGTTATCGCGTGCGTGTCCCTTACTATTTTTCACTGGAGGCTTTATGGCTAGCTTGACAAAGAGGAATGAAGCACCGATCGACAATGTTACTATGGAAACTGTAGTCAGACCACACCTCAAGCCGCATGATGCCTGAGGTTCAGACGCAGGTGAGGATGCTTGTGGAATCAGACGGGAAACTGCACTACGGAGAAGAACTAGCACCGTCATATGCTGTGCTTTAGATGCTACTAGACTGTTAATGTTGGAAAATGGTCCCTCGATAGTGCCAAGCTAGCACTTTGTTCGTGGCAAAGCTTGAATGTAGCAGCCTATTAGCTGCTTACCACCCCAGCATCCTATTAGCTGCTTACCACCCCATAAATCTTGAAAAACAGAATGTGTTGCCAGTTTAGCCAACGAAGATGTACAGTGGGGCGTTCCTGCCCCTAGTAATGCAGGAGGCGGCATCTGCTGTGATGCTAATCAGGGACCCTAACATGCGTTACAATTCTGCATTCATAGCGGATCTGATTTAGAGATCCGCTAAATCAGGCGGCACGGTTCCGCATGTATCAACTTCCTTAAATGCATTAATTATTCGATGACGTGTAGGGAGAAAAGTTCTTCCGATTACCTTACCCAAGGCATAATCACATACGAGGGTTTGGTAGGCTTGCCTCAAGTGTTTGACTTTCACTATGCCTAACGGGCTTCGTCAACGAACACGCCCAGCTTTTGGGGTAGCGGGGTTTCTTTCCAACAGGTCATGGTGGACTGCTTGTTAGAGGGATTTTGGTGGATTTCTGCGCCTGCATGCTGGGACGACACAGTTGCCTGCAGAATCCCGTGAGAGCAGCACCTTGCTCACTTGAAAGCCTTCTTTCGCTGCGCAAATGTGGCGCTGCGTTTCTCCAACTCAAATGCTACCTCCCGTCAGATGTAGATCAAATATTTGATATTCACTCGGGTTTGTATCTCAAAACTGAAGGGTCATGAGTGTGTTCTTTGAATCCTAAGGACAGATATCTTCTATTGGCGCTTTATCTGTAATTTCACGAGAAAAAGCGTACAGCTGCTGGTAAAAGAGGGTGTTGACGAACAGCAGGCTGACATCAAGGCCAGGAAGTAGTCCTTATTCACGTTGCGGCTATAGCATATCCGCAGGCTAAGCTACCCGCTTGATTAGCCGCTTTGCAAGAAACTGCGCATCGCTTGTGGCTTCATGAGATGGTTGGAACAAACCTGAACCTGTCCAGTGGCAAAGAGGCGGTGATATGCATGAATTGAGTACCCACTGTGTCACTCAGCTGCTGGCCTCCATGCCCGTGACAACCTGTGGGGGCATTTAAGCTTAGAAACTGCCTACGATAGTCCATAGTGGTCCAAGTCCTCTCTAATGGCTCTATAGAAATCATGGAAAATTTTTTTACTTGTCAGTTTCTGTCTGTGGGGGAGTCTCTGTTTGACACGTGGCATTGCGCGAGACGCTGCATGAGTGCTCTGAACTTTCTCTTCCTGCCACCCTTCTGGGGTTAAAAGATCTGAGACTCACAGCACTATATCTGACTTGTCCTGCGCGTTTTCTCGCCATCGGGCATTATTGGCCGTGCTAGGAAGATTCCCGCACGTACTTCTGAGGCGATTGTGGCCGTGTTCTTTCCACATATCTTTCTAGTGGAGGGTAGCAAAGGCTGGCCAATTTGAAGACTGGTGGCAGACATGAAAAGCGTTGAGGGAAGACCCCCGGTTGGATGTAGAGCTATGCACAAGGCGTAGGTGCTAAGCCCAGGGAGAAGCTCATGCTGAAACAGTCACTGGATAATATTATAGCTGCAAGACAACCTTAGTGTAGTACTGCATCAAGTGTGTCCAGATATGTGAAGGCTGTATTTCAGTAACGTTGATCAATCTGAGAACAGTAGACCAGACAGGGATCATGCTTCTGCTCGTCTGTCCTTTCCCCTAATTTGAAGGAAGCATCTACGAAGCCACACTGGACACTTTGACCCCAAAAATGCATTTTCGATGTCGCAAGGAGGGTAATCTTTTCTTGTGTTTGTCTAGGAACATGACTACCGTGAAGACGTAGTTGCAGGCCTGGCATACGCAAAAAGATGAGCAAATAGCTTGCACTACAACCGTATCCACGGGCAGAATGCAACGACACAGTTATGTTCTAGATTCGTCCATTTGCCTCCTTAACTTTTTTTCTAACAGACTAATATCTAGCCAGCTCATCTGCACAACGGCTCCTGAAAGAACTGCGGTTAGACTTCACCTGTGAATAGCGATTCACGCTATGGGAGGCACGGGAGCTAGCGCACAAGCGAAACTGCAACTGGGAGGAAGGCGACAAAAGGCTTTTATGGACCCGACGGCTAGAATGCCTGGAGAGATGTCAGCCCTCGTGAGAATCATGCATTTTTGGCGCACAGCTGATAATCCTTTACAACCGCTGAAGGCCCCATCTGCCTGGGACCTTCAGTGGTTGTAAAGGGTAGCGCTCAAGAGGCCTGTCCTTCGCGGAAGGGGGAGGCTACTTGTGATGAGGCTACACTCACCGAACCGCCTGGGGCTTTGGCTTGGCGTGGTGAATGCTGTGCAGCTCTTCCACAGTTAGTGATTTCCGCATGTGAATTCTCTGTAGCGGGCGGTTCGCCCACGATGGATGAGGAGCTCTATCAGAGACAGAGGCGGTATTTGGCTGAATCAAACCAGGAGTTCAATGAATTTCAGCTCGAAAGGGAACTTGAAGACATGAGCAAGCTTCCACAGCATAGCCGACAGCTATTCTTCGAGTGAGGCTCCCCGAACGTCGCATCACAACCAAATACGACATTTTATGGATGTTGGAGTCTTCTGATGCCACCCTAAGCCGTAGAAGTACACCTTGCCTACACGGAGAGCCCACAGCCGACCGTCAGCCGCCCATGCTCAAGTGCAACATTTATCGTTGAGTGGTACGATACTAGGCTTACTACAGACCTCGCAGACATCAACGTCTAGCTAGGCGTGCATTAAGCGGCTTAAGACCTTCTAAGTGCGACGGGGAGAAAAAGCGCAAACTCTTTCGTTCTTGACTACGCTTTGCCGTCATGCAACCCCAGAAGGTCACTCCTGAACACTCCAAAAGCGTACAGGTCATACGGAGCACCTGGACGCAGTGTTGGGATTATACCTTCTCCACAAGTGGGCTGTATGCACTAGTTGGACAGCGTATACCGTCACGGGACTGCAGTTGATATGCTCTTTACGAAGTATGTATTTACCATATACTGTTGTGCACGGCGACCCGCTACCAATGAACACATAAAACGAAGGCCTGTGCGTTACACTAATGTCTCATCTGACAGGTCTTGCGACTACACATTGCTTTCACCCTTTGCTCATGCATGCTATGTGCAATGATGCCAGGCTCGCCGGAAGTATTTCCCACGGCAGCACATTGAACTACATTCGTGCGCGCGATGCAAGTCTTTTGTGTTATTTTTCAGCTTGTTAGTAACCACGCAAACCTACTGCTGTACGCCACTCAACGTCAAGAGTACAGAACGAGATAGTGACATTTTACGAGCCCTTTCGATGAAGTGGAGACACAGTCGCGCCAAAAGAGTGCAAAGCGTCACGCGTCAACAATTCGAAAACGACATTAAACCATCAAGTGAGCCACCAGAATGAGCTAAAGCAACAGTGGCACACCTCCGACCCCCGCCACCCCGAGTGGCCTTCAGTTACATGGGGGCAACATGGGCATTTACAGGTATGAACAGACGCCTCACGTAGCTTGCCTAGTCTTGCTTTTTGTTTTTGTTGGTGAGGAATTGAAATACTGTACAGTGGCTACAGAAGAGGGGAGGAAAGTTTGGGGCTGGGGGGCCTCTTGTGTTCGTGCTTGAAGAGGGGAACAGGCTAGAGAGTGCCACAGCTGCTGTCCTAGTGACACTACACTCAAAAATGCAGGGGCATAGTCCTCCCCTTTCTCCTTCATTTTTCTACGGCAGGCCTTAGCAGCTGCCCCTCACCCCTGCGATACAAGGAGCTCCCAGCCTCTGCACTGCAGCAGCAGCAGCAGCTGCTGCTGCAGTGCACAGCAGCAGCAGCAGCTGCTGCTGCTGCGCTGTTGCAGGAAACGCACAGGTGGGTCCTCTTGCGGCAAGAGGCCCCACCATAATCCAAAGAAACGTCTTTCCTTCGTCGTGCCGATCTTGCACGCCTGCTGGTGGCACGGGCAGCGGTGGTAACAGAAAAGGGAGCAACAGCAGCAAGAGGAGGAGGAGGAGCCGCTCAGGTGTTCGTAGATTGGGCCTCTCTGACGCGTCAGAGACAAGGGGAGTGCCCGATTGGGGTCGACAGGACGAAAGAGGGGCCCCGCTAAGTCCCAAAGGGGACATCGGCTGACCTCTTGGGGCCCCCTTAGGTAAACAAAGCCACCAACTTCTTTGGGGCTATCTCCCGCGAAGTGAGAGGTGCTCCACCGCAGTGATCTGTCTGGATAATTTCAAAGCGCCACTTTGTGTGCCCTAGCGGGTAGCGAACGGCAACACCAGCGAGGACTTCAACGGCGGCAGCAACAGCAGTGCAGCAGCAATACGGCAGCAGAAATAGCAGCAGCAGCAAGACTACTCAAAAGTATTGGCTCCCTGTCCGTAATGGGTGAGGAGGTCTCCGAGGAGGCCCCTCTCGGGGCTCCTGGGGCCCCTGGCGCTCAGTCCGACGCAGTGGCTCACCTGTGTGCTGCTCGGGGTCTCGTCAAGGAGGGACAGTCGCTGCTGAAGCAGATTGGACCCTTGCCGATGGGAGGTTTTACAAGGGCCTCTCTGTCTTCACATCAGACGCAGATTTTGTTGCACGTTTACCAGTTCTGCGAACACGCGCTGAAGCATCTTGATGCTTGTGGCTTGTCATTGGGGCCGCTGAGGGGAACTCACCAGCACGATGCAGACGCAGCAGCAATGAGGAGGAGGTTGCAGGAGGAGGAGCAGCAGCAGCTACCGGAATCTATGGCGAAGGCTGGAAAGACCCAAGGTTTCTTTGCTCTCCTAACAATGGCAGAGGCTCTGCGGGCGTTGGGTGAGTGGCTACTGTTGTCCGTGCTGGCGCTGCTTTTGGGGCTGCATCTGATGCAGCTCCTGGTAATGTAGGTGGTGGTATATAGAATCGTTACTCGTGCTGCTTTGGTAGCTTCGCCGCTGCTCTGTTCGTCTCATTCATCCGGCCCAGTATGTCGCTAGGTTTCCGCTATCTGATTTAACTTTACGAGCGAGAAGCAGTCGTTGGCCGCGTTCACGTTAGATCTTGCGCGGTTTGTTGCGGTTGCAGGCAACTACGAAGACAGTTTGCTTTGCTACACAGAAAGTCTCCAGTGGACTGAGGGCCTTTGCGGGGCAGCGGAACAAACTCGGGCCCTTTTAGCTGCTGCTGCCCTCATGTCGGATTTAGGCAGGCACACTGCTCTGGCGGCGGAAGCTGCAGAAGCAGCGGAAGCTGCCAAAGCTGCTGCTGCTGCTGCCACGCCTTCCAACCGCAAAGGAGGCACAGTCTCAGCGGCAGCAGTATCCGCTGCAACGCCCGGAAGCGAGCCAGGCACACCATCTGTGCTTCATACAGAAAGACCAACTGGAGCAAACGGCAGCAGCGGTAACCAAAGCAGGAGCTGGAGGCCCTTAAGGAGCCTCATGTCATCCAATCGCAGGAACCTCAGTTTGGTTGAAATCAGAGGACTCAGGTACTGTCGTTTTGCTCTGGAGAGCGCTCTGCTTTTGTCCCCCGGGCATCCAGCGGCCGCAGCAAGACTGATTAAAGTTTTGTTGCTACAGGGGGACTTCCCTGCGGCTGCGAAGGCACTGCAGCATGTGCTGCAGCACCAACTTAATTCGGCTACACATACACCGCGGAAAATACTGTGGCTCAGGGGACTACTGCAAGGAGACGCTGCCGCTGCTTCTGCTGCTGCCAAATTTCTTGCCAACGCACAGAGCCTCACAGACAAACAAAGCAGCAGTAACAGCAGCACCAGTGTTGACGTAGCAGCCGAAGCAGCAGCGCACGACAACGATTTGGCAGCACAGTTTCTGAAGCAACAACAGCGACGCGTCAAGCGGCAGCTTGCAGCCCTAAAAGCGGAGGGTGAGCTATTTTCTGTCCTGTTGCTGCTTGAGCTTTTGCTGTTTAGATGCATGACGACTGAATGTGCTTTTGCGGCCGGAGTTTGTGCCTGTGGTACAGATACTGCTGCGATTGAGGCCTTAGGGGGAGGGGCATCTGCCTCCTCCCGGCCGTTATTGCTGCCGTTGCCCCTTAAAGCAACGGTATCAGAAGTAACTGCAGCGACGGATTCAAAAGCCAGGGCACCTGGTGTTGCAGGATTTGCAGCAGAGGGTTCTTCTCAGGTTGCTCTTGTCTTAGATGCTTTAAGACTTGCGTTCCTCCAGGGAATGTCGGATGGAAACATCAAGTAAACCTAGCTGCCGGTGCTGCCGTCACTATCTGCGCGACTGGCCTGTAGAGGGGTGTAACGGCACTTTCATGTTCGTGTGTTGTTGCTGCTGCTGTCGTGCGTTTCTGCAGTCTCGGGCATGCCGCGAATGTGCCGGCTGTACTTGTGGCAAGAGACCTGCCGCTGTCAATTCCTGCTGCTGCAGCAGCCACAGTAGCACCAGCCACAGCGCCACCAGAGATGGCGCCAGCGCCAGCGCCAGTAGCAGCTCCTGCAGCAGCACTGGCAGCAACGTCAGCGACTCAGCAGGCGACAGCATCTACTGCTGCCCAGTGTCGCAGTGGTAGCACTAGTTGGTTGTGGGGTGGGCCGTCACTGCAACAGCAGCAGCAGCAGCAGCAGCAGCGTAGCAGAGGACGATTGCGGAGTGAGAAGCCGCGCCGTCTCAAGTTCTTGCAGGTACTTGGTTCATTCTCTTCCTTTCTGTTCCCGTAGAGCCGCTTTTTGCACGGGTTTTTGGCTCGAGTAGCTTAGACACCGCGTATCCTTGGTTTTCTTGCTTGCGTTCGCTTATTTGTCATCACCGGTGTGTATCTCTATCCTTGGCTCCATGTTCTCCCTCTCTGTCTCTTTCTCTTGTGCTTGCTTCTCCTTGCCCCAGCTGTACCTTGGTACTTCTCATTCCCGTTCTTTACCTGCTGCTGCCTCCCAATATGCTGTCCCTGTGTTCAATGCTGTAGGAGAGTGACGCATGGCAATCAAAGACTCCCTTTTCCTTATGGAAGGCCTGGGGTGCTCTGCTTCGAATGCCAACAGCACACAGAGAGGCTGCCTTGAGCAGTTCCGCTTTTGAACACAACGCGGCAATTGACGTGCTGTGGGGCGACTTCTCAGTGTTTTCGCATTTGCTCGGGGGGCCGGGTGCGGAGGCTGCGGCGGCGGCAGCTGCGGCGACGAACGTGGCCACGGGCCCAGCACCGGGAGCATCGGCTGGGGCCACTGGCACTGCAGCTGCACCTCCAAGTAGAACGTGCAGCAGCAGAAGCAATGCTTCGGCTGCAGCAAAGGCAGCGGCTGCACAGCTGCAGCCCCCGTCTAGTGTGGCTTTACCGGTCGTCCCTCCGCCTTCTCTTCAGTGGACACTCTGGCAGCTGCAAACCACTATTGACTCCATATTGTTCGTCACTTTTTCTTTTCAGCTGCTGTTGCCTTACCGCTAATCGTGGGACTGCCAGCTAGCTTATGTCATTTGCGTGGTTTGCAGCAGCAACAGCTATAGTCACTCCCGTAACTGCAGTGATAGAAGAAGCAGAGGCGGCCCGCTTGTTTTGTTTTTTTGCGCTGCTCAGGGTTGGAAGAGAATCAGCAACGGAAAAATCAGGGGACACAGAGTTAGCGAAGAGCAGCAACAGCTGCCAGCAAGAACAACAGCAGCGGATGCAGGAGCAGGAAGCTGGGGAAAAGCTGCTGCTCCAGCAGCTAGCTGCCACGTTTGGCGTCTCCTCAGCTCATCGCCGCAGCGAAGAGATTTCCCTCCTTGAGACTTCTCTTAAGGTTAGCAACTGGCCCGCTGACGCCTTTCGCAGATTTTTAGATTTATGTTCCTCTATCTTGGTGTGTTGATGCCTGCTTCTGTGCATGCTGTCTGTCTGCGCGTTCGCGTCTTTACCGCATTTTTGTCCATTTTCTCTTGCAGCTTTCTTGAAATGGAAGCATCAGCTTTGCTGCTGCTTCCATTTCAAGAAAGCTGTAGCTCCTGTATGTATGGTCTGCTGATGAAATTTTTTCAATTATAGGCGTTTGACATCACACCTCAGCCACAAGTGCGCCGTTTTGCTACGTCTGCGTTGTGGTTTGGCAGGTTGTCGAGGTATTGCTGTCTCCACAGAGCCTTTCGTCACGGTGGCCGGAGCTGCCCTGGGGCAGAGGGGTAGCACTGCGGCTACGGGATCTGCTGCAGCTGCTGTTAGGCGTGGGCGCTGCACTGTCAGCCGAGGTGCCAGTGGCAACCGCGAAGGCAGAGAGCACTAACGGTGCAGCAGCAAGGCTTGCAACATCAGAACAGCCAGCGGAAGTGTGGGGCAGAATTTGCCTTGCTGCAACGTGTAAGCTACCGCCTCTGCGATAGCTACAGTAGTTCCTGACTTCAAACGTATCTCTGCTTTACAATCGTTGCGCACTTTTTCGTTTGTCTGTTTCTGTGTTTCAGCTGCGCCAGGACAAGCAGCAAAGCATGCGAGGGCGTTTCAGCACTTTTTTAGTGCAGGTGTGGCTGAGCGTGCTGCGCTTGCCTTGATGCATGCAGCAGCAGTAGCGCTTGACGCCCACCCTGAGCGGCAGCAGCAACAGCAGCAGCTCATGCCGGTGAAAGAAGCGCAGCAGCTCCTTGATGTTGCCGGAGACTTGCTGTACGCAGTTTCTGTGGCGCTGCAGTGCAGCGGCTGCAGTAAGAAAGAGGCTAGCGGAACAACAGCTCCAGGAGCAGAAGTGGATAAGGAACGTAACAGCAGGCTTCAACGCGCCATGGCATGGCTAATGCTGTTGCAGCGGCATTCCGCAGCGGCACGTGGCGAGGCTCTAACAGCACCAGCCGCTACTGCTGCGGCAGCAGCTTTCACCGACGATGGGGCGACAGATTTTGATAGGGGGGAGGGGTCTGCAGCGGCCTTAAGTGCACTGTTGCTGCTTCTTGACGACCTTGACCCTCAAAAGCAGTTTCAGCACCAAGGAGAGGAGAATAGTCTCCTGCCGTCTTTGGATCACCTTCGGTCTCAGGCTGTCGCTGCGGTGATTGCCGAAGGCCTGGAGGTACATGAGTTGCTTCAGTCTGATCCCCGCGCGGCTGCGCTTTTCGCCACTTCCACCACTACCAAACAGTGCCACCAGCGACAGCAGCATCAGGAAAAGGAGATACCGGAAGATAAGGCGTCGTTCGAGTCCGTTTCGTCTAGAGTCTTGAGCGCAGAGGTTGAAGCCTCCCTGCTCGCTGCCGTTGCTGCTGCACAGCAGCAGCTGGATGCTGTCTCCAAGCGAGTGCATGCAGAGATACATGAGCGAACAGTAGCAGCTGCAGCTGCAGCGGACGATGAACAGCAGCCGCAGCCGCAGCAGCAGCAGCAGTCTTCGCAAACGAGCATACTTAGCGCAGAAACGCAAGAAGAAGTTCTCTGTCTTATCCAGTCATTCGTCCCATTCTTCTCTCGGGTGTCTAGGCAGCTCTCTCTACTCTCTGCCTCAGAGCTGGACTTGGGTGCGGGGAAGGTCCCCCCCGCTGTGGAAATTTGCCCCACAGTACACTCGTTTGTTTTGTCTCTCATGTCTCTTTATGGAGACATCTTCGCTGTATTGGCCCTTCGCGCAGCTCGGTCACTGGATGATTGTGTTTTCCCTTTTGCTGCCGTCACAGCAGCAGCATCAGCAGCAGATACGGCTGCAAAAACTTTACGGGGTTGCCCCTTCCCATCCGCCGAATTGAAGGAGGATTTCGTCTTAGGTGTTGTTTCTTCGCTTCCCGTTCTTCTGTCTTCTTTGCAGGCCTTCAGAGTTTTTCTCTACGATACTCCAGAGGCCCCTCTTGCTGCATCTGCATCAGCAGCACCACCTGCCGCAGCACCAAGAGGTGCAGCAGCAGTGCAAATATCAGAGGATAACGCAATGTCAGACGCTCCTGATGCGCAGCGACAGCAGTATCTGCAGCAGCAGCGGCTGCAGGAATCTGCGGCAACTGCAGTGCCAACTGCTGAGTTGTTGGGTGAAAGCGGAAAATTGCCTTCACTTGCTGCTGGAGTCTGTATGTGGGGAGTTGCTGTCGGTTCTCCATTTGCTCGTTTGGTGGCTCCGCTGTCTCCGCAGCAAATAGCGGAAGACCTCAAACTAAAGCCTGACAGCAGCGGCAGCGGCGGAGGCGGCGCTCCTCTCCTTGCCACCGCGTTAGGGGCACCTATTCCTGTCTCGACTATATTCGCTGCAGGTGTTCCAGTGTCAGGTTGTTTCCTTCACCCGACAGTGGTACGCCTTGCCGTGGGTATTTCATCGTTTATTTTGGCGGAGCTCGTTGCTGTTGCTTCTGTCTGCTGCTGCTGCTTCCTTACGGGTGAAACGAAGAGGTTTAGCACTTTGCCCATAGCGGGGTTGCCAGCGGGGGCAGCGGCAGGGGCCCTGAACAACAGCTCTTCAGGAGGAGCGGCGGCAGCAGCGGCAGCCGCAGCAGTTACTGCGGCAGTTACAGCACGAAAGGGAAGCCTGTGGAAGGACGTTGTGAACAGCAGCCAGATCATTCGGTTGGGGCTATGCGCTCTGCTGCAGCTGGCGGGAGCTCCCCTGGAATGTGCAGGGACAGCTGGTCAGCCTCAGGCAACAGGTTCGTCGGCAGCTCCTATCAGAGTCCGTTGGCAGATGCATCCCCTGACTTTCCTGGCCCCGACAAATAACCAAGTCGTATCCCCTGGAGGCGATGGCTGGGGAGGGTTGTGTAGCTCGCCTGTTCTGGGAGCCTCGCAGCAGCAGCGTGATGGGACCGCTACAGCAGCGGGTGTCGGAGGTGCAGCAGCAGGTGGTACTGTCCTCAACGGAGGGGGTGTAAGCATCTTTGAGACGGCTGACGAAAGGGCAGCCCTGGATGCGAGTGAGTATGCGTTGAGACTGGCCCATTTGGTATGGGGAGCGGTGGAGGTGGAAGTGGCTGTAAGAGAGCTGCAGGACATCGGCGCTCAGCAGCAGACTTCTGGGACCGCCGCTGCTGCTGCTGCAAATGCAGCTGCTGAAAAGGTCAAGGCAGCGTCTGCTGCTGCTGCTACTACAGCTGCAACGCCGATTCCGCCAAGCGGAGGCATCAGTGGCGGAAGCAGCAGCAAGAGTAAACGCAGCCAATCACACTACCCCAAGCCCCCTGTTTCGCAACCCTTACCACTTCAGTGCCTCCCTGGCTGGCTTCGCAGTTGTTACTGGAGCGAGGCAGAGCTCCCCTGGGACAAATCAGATGCTGAAAAGGAGTCGGAAGCGGAGACGGAGGTAAGCACGTTACGGGTGGACACGAGGGCACAGAAATCGGTTTGATGTTCTTTTTAAGGCTGCTTCCATGCCTATTGCAGATGTTGGTGGGCAGGATGGTGCTGGATTACTGTAGTAGCTGCGTTGCCATTTGCTAGTGCCGCTTTGGTTGTGATGCTGCAGCGAGGCCTGAAGCAAGCAGCGGGAGTCGAGCTGTTTTTGCCACCCGGGATAGCGACGTCTTGTCTGCCGCTTTCTTGTCTCCTCGTTGCTTTGCGATGCTTGCGTATACCTGCCATACGGAGATACGAGCGCGAGCTGCAGCCTTTAGCAGCCGCATCTGCTGCTGCAGCGGCAGCAACAGAGCGGCAGCAGCCGCAAGTGACTAAAGAGACCCTGGCCGCAGTTACCTGTTGCAGGAATGTTTTTGTTCTGGTACCCCTCGCTGGGAGGTTGATGCTGCTCTCCCGTGCTGCAACAGCAGCACCTGCGCTCGCTCCAGGTGACGTCCCTGCTGCTCCCTTGGCTGCACGGGATGCAGCAGCAGCAGCTGCTGCGGCTGCACGGGGTATCCCTCTGTTATGGGGCCCTCCTGGAAGTCACGCAGCCGCTGCTGCAGCAGCAGCTGCCGCAGCAGAGGCCAATGGATGGAGGTGGGAGGCTTCTGAAGTGTACGACGTGACGGGGGACATATCTTACAAGCTCGCTTGCTGCTTTATGCTGCTGTACGGGCAGCCTCTACTGCCTCGTCAGCCGCCGCCTCTAGACAAGTTGACTATACAGACAACGAAGGAGAAGCTTAAAAATACATTTATCGAAGTATCCCTCCCCACTACCATGCTTGGGGTGTACATACACCGCAGTGTGCAGAGGTGCACTGGATGGAGTCTTCATGAGAACGTATGCCTGATACTACTGCCAAAATTTGCGCTAGTAGAAGCAACTGTGGCTAGAGCAGCTCTTGAATGCATATTTGCCACTAAGTGCACATAGAGTAGAATGCCTTGATGTCCACAGGTGTCAAGTCACTGTAAGCCTGGATGCATCATCGTTCTGTCTCGTTGCTTCTTGTCTTGTGCCTTTTCAGTCCTTCGCTGTCAATTCCCTACTGGCACCTTCGCGAGAGACGCGCGAGTTTGCGCGGTTCGCGGTTTCTGCTGTGGATCTGTTTTGTTTCAACAGCGCAAAGCCCCCAGAGGGCAGCAGACCGTCCTGTGTTCCTCCTTTCCTCACAAATTGCAGCAACAGCAGCAATGCCAGTGCATGCTTCTGCTGCAACAACAACGGGGATAGTTTGTGGGAATGTTTAGGGGAGCCCCTGGCGGCTCCCCCTTACCTCCGTCGATTTTTAATTGACTCGAATGGCGTCGGGTCAGTCTCTCCGTTCACGCTGCCGCACAACACTTCGAGGTCCTGCTGTCTTCCCACTTTGCTATCGGTGTGTAGTTACGGCCGAGCAGAGGAGTTGTCGCTCCTTTCCCCTGCTCCCAAACCACATTTTCCATTTTTCATGCAGTTCATACCTAGGCATCAGCAGCAGCAGGTGCTGGTGCCTGATCGCATTGCCCTGACACCCCTCGCCGTGCTGCAGCACCACAACACGGAAATGCAGCAGCTGCTGCAACAGCAAACGGCGTTGATGCTATTGCTGCTGCCGCCTGATGCCGCTCATATGCTGCGCAGCCAGTCACTTGCTGCAGTAGGGGGGCGTATACCTCCTCTTCCGCTCCTCGAGGCAGCTCTCCAGGTGCCTGCTGCTGCTGCACCATTTGCCGCGGTTGTTGGTGCATCAAATGCCGTTGCTGCTTCTGCTGTGGAGCTGCTCACATCACGGCCCACGCATCTGTTGCCAGCATCCCTGAGGCAGTACCCGCTGCATTTACTGCTGCAGCTGCTGCAGTCGCAAAGGTCTGCTGCAGCAGAGATTGAGGCCCTCGAGAGAATAGGCTTGGCGACAAGAGCAGTAGCGGGAGGGCCCCCGAACAATCCGTTGCTTTGGGAGGCACTGCGGGCGGTACTGGTGGAGTTGACGCTACTGCTATGCGACCGTTTCGCCTCCACTGGAGGGTGGAAGCAGCAGCTAGAGCTTCAGCAGGAACAACAGCAGTATTGGGAGTGGGTGGTTGCCGAGGGGGAAAAGGTGCCTTCTGCTTTTGTGCTGGTTTTGTTGTTTGCTCAAGCTCAACTTGTTGCCAATGTGACGGCCGCACTATGGCGGTGCTTCGTGGAACTTAACCGTAATAGAACCAAAGCACAAGCAGCAGATGGTACGGCCGATGAAATGTTGTTGGACACAGTCAGGGCCTTCAGTCCCAAACATCTCAGCGGGGCGGAGGCCGAATGGTCCTACCTTGCGGCTAAGACAGATGCGCTCTTGCTTCTGCTGCTGCAGTTCTCTCACTTAAAGTCACACGCAGCAGCAAAAGCAGGGTTAGCTGCAGATGCGCCGGAAGGTGTAGGTGGCGCAGCTCCAATGGCTGAGGATTCGGATTCCATTAGCAGCAAGGGAACACTTGCAGCGGCAGATATTGCATTGCAGCACGCACAGTGGTGGCGGCGAGTGGCAGAGTGCCGCCGTCTTTCATCTCTGTTTTGTCTTTCGTCTCTTGCTGGCAAGGGTGAGGAGCTTAGTGAGCGACAGCAGCATATTAAGCAGCAGCGTGGCGTGTCAGTAAACCTCTCTTTCCGTCAGTTGCTCTCTTTGGCTTCCAGCAGCAGCAGCAAAAGCACAAAGAAGGACATACTACTGCTGTACGGCTTTGCAGTAGAGGCGAGCCGTCTTCTGTCGTTTGTCTTCAACGGGTCCTTGCCGGAGAGTTCCTGTGAAAGTCTTGCTGACTGGGTAGAGCCTCTGAAAGAGGGAGCGGAGGAATTAGAGGGCAGTGACACCATAAAGAATGCCTTGGGTTTGTCGGCTTCATTTGAGAGGGCACGGAAGTGGGCGGAGCCGTCTGCTTTCTTTTTTTCTTTGATGTTAATCCGCTCAAAGTGCTTCAGAAGGATTGCTGCAGCCGCTGCTGCACCGCCGGCAGCAGAAAACTGTGTTGGGCAAGGCAACGATACAGCTGCGGCTGCTGTTGCCGCCGTTGCTGCCGCAGCTGAGGCTGCCTATCCCCAACGCCATCCAGATATTGTTGCGCTGACGGCAGCTGCTGCAGCAGCGGGCCAGGCCAATGCAACAGAAATCAGCAGCAACGCTCCCAACGGCGACAGCAAAGCCGATGCATCGCAGCTTGCAGGAGCATACGGCGCGGCAGCAGCTGCGGGTGTGGCAGGAACAGGAGCAGCAGCCGGAGGCGCCCAGAAACCAGGCGCTGCAGCAATGGCTAGCAGTTTGAATGCAGTCGCGCTCTGCGATGCTGCTGATGCTTTGCTGGTGTCCTGCATCCAAGCTTTTGGGGCGGACAGCATGTTGAGGAGTGAGGGGAAGCCGCAGCAGTTAGTGCCGTCCTCCCCTCGCGGCAGCAACTATCTGAACCGGCCTTCTGACGGCTCCAGCAGTAACAGTAATGTTGGCAGCAACAGCAGCATCAACGATTGTGGAGGTGACGAGACAAGCGGGAAATCGGAAGCGCGAGAGGATGGCCGTCGATTTGTGTCCTGCCACGTGTCTCTCCAGCTGTTCTTGCAGCATGCTGGTGATATAGAGAGCCTTGTTGAAGCAGAAGGGGACCTTATGCCGCTCGTGTTGCCACTGTATAGGCTGCATGCGCTGCGGGTTAGGCTGCTGCTACAGTCGGGGGGAAGATTGTGGCGCCTCGCTGCTCTTTTCCCATGGAAGTACAACAGCAAACATCAGCATCGTGAGGCGATTGAG
Organism: Eimeria necatrix; assembly: GCF_000499385.1. NCBI lineage: Eukaryota > Apicomplexa > Conoidasida > Eucoccidiorida > Eimeriidae > Eimeria > Eimeria necatrix. The sequence goes on from NW_013653372.1 coordinate 20,093, forward strand.
GCTTTAGACGCGGCACTGTATATGTGGCGAACGGGCAAAGTAGAGGCTCTTCTGCAGCAGCAGCAGCAGCAGCAGCTGGTGCTTCCGGGTGACCACTTGCTGCCCCTGCGTAGCGAAGCAGATGTTATGAGGGACGCTGTTGATGCTCTACAATATTTAGCATCCAAAAGGTAACTTATTTGTTTCCAATATTGCTTGCTTTTCATTTTATTCTCGCGCATCTTGTCCCCTGAGAATAGCTTGCTATTTTCTCCGCTTGCTGTTTTCTCCGCCACTGCTCCCTGTTAGCTACTTATGCATACCTCTTCATCTCGCCCTTTGCGCGTTTTCTCTGTTTCTTCGTAACTGTGTCGTGCAAGGACACAGAGATGCACGGCATGCGTGTATAAGCTGTTGGGTGGAAGTACAGAAAATTGCCCTTGTGCCCGAGCCTGCATGCATACGCATCCAGAACATTCTGCATTTGCTCCTACTTACGTATGCAACGGGTGGATATATAAGTATTAGTAATTTACTTATAAATGGATTTTGCACACTTGCTTACGCTCCAATATGATACAGTTCGGTCGTAGGGCACTACGCAAGAGCATTGAGTAGCAACTTATGATAAACGTCGGCTGCCATTTGATTTTCTCGTCTGCTTCTAAATCGTTACCTGTGGCTGTTTATAATTGCCTGTTTTATGCCAGCCGTTTATCTTTCGCGTGCATTCGTTTATCTGCCAAGGCCCACAGTTTGTTACATTTTTTGATTCAGGCAACTGGGCCTGTGGGCTTCCACGCCTCGTTACCTGGTGACGCGTCTGTGCTTGGCTGCGGGCGAGTTTGGGGCTGCATGCAAGCAAATGAAGCACTTGTTTTCGCGCGGCTCCATCAGATTAGCTCCTCCTGACTCATGGATGAGCAACCAGTACCAGGCGTTCAGGGCCCGCCGTCGCAGCTTCGATTGCAGACGTCTGAAAATATGCTACCTCCTTCACGACACAATCAGGGGACTCGCACAGGGCGCTCTGGCTGCAGCTGAGGAGGGGAAGCAGCAGCAGCTTCAGGAGCAACAACATCGACAAGCAAAGGAACAGCAACAGGCCGTTGTGTTGCCTGAAGGGTGGGTGTATGGTGGAGTGGAGAGAATAGAGAGGTTGGATGAGCTGCACGCAGCGATGAAGATTCTTGTGGAGGCTTTGGACGTGCAGCTGAAGTTGCTGCGTCGGTTGCAGCTGCGACTTCAGCAGCAGCAGCTACAGCAACAGCAGCAGCAGCAACAGCAGGAGGCAGTGGATGAGGAGGTACGACTGACCAGCGTGCCGTTGCAAGTGGAGATAGTGCGCCTTCTGATGACTGTTGCCACTGAAGCTTTTGCGGCGCTGACGGATGCAACTCCGGAGGTGCTGGACATGAACGAAATGAGACAGGCAATTAGCATCATGTTTCCACAGAACGAGGTCCCTCCGGCTGAGTTGCAATGCACGTATACTCCAGATACAGCCGCTATTGACAAGAGGTTGCTCGTCTTTCTGCGTGATATGGTCTCTTCTACCCGTTCTTGTCTCCAAGATCTTTCTGAGGGCGCCGACGGGGAGTTGCAAGGGATTCCCGGGGATAACGCGGACGGTCCCTTCCACGTGCTGGAGTGCCTTTTCGTGCAGCTGGAATCGGTATTTGTGGCTGCATGCAAGAAGCTTCTTTACTGCAACCCCCCAGCGTCGCAGCATGCAGTTAGTATGCGTCTCAGCATGGGCCAGCAGGTTCGCTGCAGCACACAAATGAGAGAAATCGATGAAGGCAGGGAGGCACAGGCTGCTCTTCAGAAAGCCCTTAGGGCAGACGGGGGCTTGGGAAGTGGCGGGGGTGTGACAGGAAGGGGAAGAGGCAGGGGCAGAGGAGGATATGGGGGCAGGGGAGCAGCGGCTGCTGCACGAGCTGCTTCCGCAGCAGCCGCTGCCTCGGCTATTAGTAGCACTCCTGCTGCTTCTGCTGCTGCCGCTGCTGTCGGCGCTGCCACCACAAGGAGCATCAGCAGACAGCAACGCAGAGCGGCCCGCAGCCAAAAAATGGGCGGGGAGTATTTTGAGGGCCACATCTCTGATGGGGAGCAAATACGTACAACAGAAGACACGTCACAGCAGCAACAGCAACTGCTTCAACTGCAGCAGCAGCAACAGCAGCAACGGAGGCAGGCGCAGCTGCAACCGCAGCAGGAGCCACTTAAGCAACAGCGCTTGCCGCAACACCTGCAGCCACAGCAACAGGTCCAGCAGCAACAGCTCCTGCAGCAACAACTGCAACAACAACAGCAACTGCAGCAACAGCAGCGCCAACTGCAGCAGCAAGCGCAATTGCAGCAGTTGCGCCAGCCACAGCTCCAGACTCACCAGCTGCAGCAGCAGCTACAACAGCAGGCACAACAGCAGCAATTGCGCCAGCCGCAGTTACAGCAGCTGCAGCAGCAGGCACAGCAGCTGCAGCAGCAGGCACAACAGCAGCAGTTACGCCAGCCCCATCTGCAGGCACAGCAACTGCAACAGCAGGCACAGCAGTTGCAGCAGCAGTTGCAGCAACAGCAGCAGCTGCGCAGTGTGCCGACACATTTGCAACAGTTGCAGCAACAGCAATTGCAGCAGCAGCAGCAGCTACATCAGCAAACGCTACAGCAGCAATTGCAGCAGCGGCAGCTGCAGGCGCAACAGTTGCCCCAGCCCCAAATCCAGCAGCAACAACAGCAGCTGCAGCAACAGCTGCTCCAGCAGCAACTACAGCGTCAGCAGCAGCTGCAGACACAGCAAAGGCAGCAGTCTCTTTCAACACCTCAGCTACAGCAGCAGTTACTGCTGCAGCAACGTCAGCAGCAGTTGCTGTTGCAGCAGCGCCAGCAGCAGCTGCTGCATCAGCAGCACCTTTTGCAGCTTCAGAAGTCTGGCTTGACGGGAAAAGAACAACAGCAAGTAGGCACTGCAACCCAGATGCAGCAGCAGCAACTGCAGTTGCAGCACCACTTTCTCCAACAACAGCTGCTTCAGCACCAACAGCTGCTACAGCAGCAGCAGCAACAACTGCTGCAGCAGCAGCTGCAGCAAGGCGTTGCTGACAAACGTGGCCCTGCATGGGCGTCTCCAGGGGAGCAGCAACAAAAGAAGCAAAGAGCTGGGGGAGGAAATATTAGCAGCAGCAGTAGCGGCGCTCCAGGTGAGGCCGAGGAGCTTCAGCAGCAGTGATGAACAAATTCGTCGCTTTGTCTAGTTCATTTATTGACTGTCACGGTTTGTGGCCGTTGCTGTTTCCGCTGCTGCGATTGGGGACAACCGTTGCAGCTGTTGCAGCTGCTGCAGCAGCAGGGGCCCGCAGTGTAAAAGGAGCTCTGAACAGAAGTGAGCTCATTTGCTGTTTAATGCTTTGAATCATTATTAGTCTAGTGCGCGTCTTCACTGGTCAAACGTAGAGACAACGGCAGTTGCGCTGCGGTAACGGAGCAGCCATCGCCACTACTTTGCGATGCTGGCGCTCGAGTACAAGGGGGCGGCTACTTTCCTTGATTTCAGCCGTTCACGCGTTGAGTGGCTTCCAGGTCAAACGCTTTTGCATAGGCATAGGTTGCGAGAAAGCTCTTCAGGCAGGATTGAACAGCAGATGGTACTCAGAAAGCTCATCAGGCGCCTCTGCTTCAACAACTGCCGTCAGTCCCCAGTACTGCCACACCGGCGGCCGCAGTTCATACGGTTGCGCTTAGGCAGTAACGCTACACAGCAGGGAATGATATCGCCAAAAAAAGTACGTGGTGTTTTAAGGTCCAAATGGAAACCTGCAATATAGAGGGACCGGCGATGCGGGGTAGCGGTAGTGGCAGCAACGCCCTCGACCGCTACACTTGCCAACATTGCGGGTGCCCAGCAGCTCCGCGGCTTTCCCCTACACACGGTAGAAATGCTGTAGCTGCACACTCAACGAAAGTCAGCCACGCCGTCCACGGCTAAGTCTCCGGTTGTACGCGAACGGGCCTTCGTGTTGGGGCTGGCCTCCTCTACTGTATCGTCTTTCTTCGAAGGGAAAAGGCATGCCAATGCCCGCGCGGGGCCCTACAGGCCCCCATCGGTGTCTAGTGTTGCGCGCATAGGCCATCTGGTCCACAGGAGGCAAATGAGATGCCATCAGGCACGCTTCGAACTCCTCTCTTGCACGCTTCCCCCGTTCTCCCCCATCTCCTCCGCGTCCTGGGTCGTAGAAATCCCGCCACTCGTCTCTCCACTGACGGCCGCTCGTACCTGAGATATGAACGCAGCTTATTAGTCACGTATGCACATCTCAGACGTACTAATATATCTACTGGGCGTAATATCAGCCTCCTTTGGCGAACAGACACATGGGCAAAAACACAATAAAAAGTTTCTCCGTGCCAACTGCATGGAAGTGATAAAATTCAGGTCCGACCTCTTCCGTATTTTCTGTCGCCGTCGATGTCGCGGCCACTGTCCGGATCAACACGAATGACGCGGCCGTCACATTGGGCTCCCGACAGGATCTGAACTGCTACCTTGGCTTCTTGAGGAGAACGAAATATTACAAACGCAAATCCACACGGCGCCCTCGTTAGCCTATTCAGTCCCATCACTATTCGGTCCACCGAACCCGCATGGCTCGCAAGCTGCAGACGAAACTGGACATACCTTGACAAGGAGTGTGGGGTAACAGGAAAACCAAAAGTACACGCAAGCTTCGCCTATCGTGTTGCAGGAGAAGATATAATCATTTGTATTGGACGCATTGAAAACAAAAGGAAGGAAGAAAGTGAAATTTATGTTTCTGGAGTTGCGACAAACCTCATAAAGCTCCTCCTCCGTCGTGAAGTAATTCAAGTTGCCGACATACACGGCACGAGAGTTCCGTACAGCTTCGTTCCAATCTTCCAGCGACGTACAAGTTCTCCTGTCGTAGTAGGTGGGCACCTTCTCGAGGCCCGAGTATAACTCTGCCATTCTGGGCTTCAGGCCGAGCTGGCCATGAGACAGCGCGTCTTACCCAGTCTTATAAGCCTCGTCCCGAAGAAGTTTGACGATTATATTGAGCCAAGAATAGGCATTAATACTGTCGCTGTGAAAAATATCCAACGTCTGAACTCTAGTGGTCGTAGGCTGCAGCTTTGGCGCATGCACAGGGTGTTTGCTGAGGCTAAGTGCAGAGAGCACTATCACCCTCACTCTGCTTTGTACTTATTAAAAATTTCCGCATCGCGGGTGTTCGGTCTGGTGTAAACAGCTCCCGAAGATTCTTCACTTGGTTCCAGTCGGTCCGCCCGCCGTGGGCATGTCGTGGGACAGCATGGTGCTTTGAGTCAACTTCCGTACCCTAGGCAAGATATCTAACGAAGCCCGTTTCCGTTGACAGTAACAGCCAGTGATCTCCCTGTGGAGTTGTCAACGTCCGGAAGCTCTGCGTTTCCTAACCGAGCGCGGCATCCACGTTCACCAAGCGAGGAGCAGTATTACGTCTCAGCTTTGTCTAATAGCCCCCTTGATCCTGTCATTAATTCTTTCCTGATCTGTGACTGCCCTTTTCCTCGCTTCTTGTCGCGGAGAGTGCACACTAAAACAGCCCGAAAGTGACGTACGGCGAGCAGCAGTGAAGTGTAACGAACGCAATGGGTTACATCGGCTCTTCAGCGCTCGCTATTGGCGCAGCAGTTGCAGTTGTGCTTGCTATTATCATTGCTTTTCATGATTTAGCCCTAGAACGACTCCGCAAATACTGCACACCAACTGCAGAGGAAGCCGAATGGGCTGCAGCGTATGTTGAAATTTCTGATGACGACGTCGATGTCTTGGAGTACGGAGAAGAACAACTGGGAGTAAGCTGTATATGCTTTCTTTTACACTTATCTTCACCGACTCAGCATTGCGGCTTTAGTGTGGCAGCTGTTGAGCCAACGCGCGTATGAATAGAAGCAAAATCAAAAGCCAAACTTTTAAGAGAAAGAAGAAGCCTCCCATAAGCTATCGGGAATATTAAAGCTTACTGTCGAACTCGCGGAAATCTGTACATTTTCTCTATTGATCCAGGGCGCCGAAAGCTTTCTTGAAGAACCGGAGGGTTCTCTCCTGACTGGCCTTTGGGATGGTCGCATCGTCCGCTTGCTTAACGAGCGACAGCTGCAACACGTAGCGTCAACGGGTGGGTATTGCCCTTCAATTTGTCTTGTCTTGCATTTCTTCTCTTTTATATGCTCCAGAAGCGGTCCATATGGTGAGAAGGTCAAGTTGTGTTATGCAGCTAAATTAACTTCCTCCCCTTCCTCCATTAAGGAGCTCAGACATTTGTGTCTTCGTGTGCGTTATCACAGGGGTGCACTATGGGACTGCTTGCTCACTGGAGAGGCAGAAAAGAGAATCTACCCGCTGTTCGCGGCCTTTGGGGCTTCAGTTTGCTTCGGCTCCAACTAAAGGAGAAAAGACCATAAATTTGGTGGTTTGCGACGGCTGGCGGGGGCTTTTGGAGGTACCCGTGCCATCTTGGGAGCAGGCTGAGTTGGGAACACATCCTACGCCTCCTTCAGCAACGCGAGAGCTCTTAAAGGGGAGAGGCAGTGCGCAGCTGCACATCGCAAACGCAATTACAGAGAAAGTGGACGGAAAATTTTTCGTCACTGACTCTTCTGCACGCAGCGATGCTGGGAGGGTGAGCCAATTAACCCTTTATATCCATACAGGCGTGCAATTTTTTGGCACGCTAATTTCTTATCTTGAGAAGAGAGAAGGAAATGGAGTCTCATGCATCACATGCAGATGCTAGCGCACAGCCTCTTGTTCCATGTTGATGAAGCCATTACACTGGCTGTTTACCGCAGTTCGTGCGTGTTGAGAGCGATGAAGGTTAACTGCCTTTCTACGTCCCTTTTTACCTTCTCGATTTTTTTCTGAGGTGCCTGTGCAGTTTGGCCTCATCGCATTTGAAGGCGCCAGTACTGGCACAGGCCGTCTGCTTTCTGTTGACCTCACGTAAGTACTGAGTGCTGGTTCTGTGCACTGCTGCTGCTGCATTTTTTTTGCAAGTGCTGCTGACTTTGCTGCTGCTCTACATGCTGGCTCTGCTGCCGCCCTTGCGTAGAAACACGGACAGCCAACAGAATGTTCAGCGAATGCTAATTTTTCTGCGCAGGACAGATACTGCGGAAGTTGTGGGTGATGGCATACCCTTTGCCAATGGGGCTGTCGTCACGTATGACCGGTCGGGCGTTCTTGTTTCAGCGTTGAGCGCTCGTCAGATTCGCTTCTACCCCATCAATCCTCAGTCCAGTGTGTCCTCACGGCCATCTTTCATCCCCACTTTTCTTAGGACATAAGGCGGACACCAGATACAAATAGTCTGACCAGATGGACTGTTGGAGGTGCATACACGCCCAAGAGGAGTTGCCAGGAGTTGCGCTGACTGTTTCTGGCCCGTGCACAACTATACTGAAGACCGTGGTAATGTGCACAAGTATATGCATGACCACAAGTAAACGTTTTCCCATGGTGTGTGTATCTTTGCTATCATCTTACTCAGTGCTTGTTTATTCTGCAGGTACAGAAAGTGGCTGGCGGCCGGTGGTGACCCTGCCCATTCCTCCTGACAATATAACTCGCGTGCAAGTTGAGCGGAAGCAGTTGTACGCGGCAGTGTCCTATACAGCTCCATTTCTGCCTCCCTTTGTAGGCAACTGCGAGACCGGCAGTCTCCTACAGCAACTGCGAGCAGCTGCGTGGACAGCGTTCAGTCGCGTTGTGAGACCGTACAAACCCTTCCCTTTCTTGGGGGGAGCTTTATTTCGCGTGAGACAGACACAGCAACAACGGAAATCACGGTTGCATAGCGAGGAGCGGCATAGAGCTATATGAATGCGCGACTGCCTTCGAATTTGCCTACTAAATTTCCAGCAGGGAGTGGAGCTGGGGAGTTTGCCGTTCCGCTTCTTTTGATGTAGCTGTATTTAGTATCATATCTTGCGAAGCCAGAAATGTAGCTGAGCCCCGATCAAAGTCGTACTCTAGCGCCTGTCACAAAATGTTCAGCGCTTTTGCGTTGCTGGGTGTCTTCGAAGGTTATGCGCTTGCTACCGAGCTCCTTCTTCGACATGCTCATCAAAGTCAGTGCGAGCAGAAGCAAAAGGGGAGGTCAGGTCATTCTCTTCGACGAGGAAGGGAAGATATACAGATGGCTTTCACGTGAGTTTCTTTTGGTTTGGCTCCTGTGCTGCTGTTGTCACTTGCTAGTGCTAGTGAGTGCGGCAGAAGCATCACAGCACAGCTTCATCTTCGTTAAAGAGCTTTTCTGCTTGTTGCAGTTCCCCGAAAATGCCGTTATTCCGCCGAAGTCATACTGCATAAATGGCCAAACACAGCAGAGACGGTGATGCTGGTGGGCGCCTTCAGGCCAGAGCAGCCACTTTGTCAAATTCGCATAGAGAGGTACCTTAGAGTACGATGAAGACTGAAGTTGTGTGGTCAGGCTTGATTGCGTATTTTTGCGGTAACTCTACAGCTTCTTTCGCGCTTGGAATGTATGTGCATTCCATAGCGACTTACGAGAGTCACTCAGTGCAGAAAGGCATTTTATATCAGGTTTATGATGAAGACGCTTTGGTAGCTTCGTCACGAGTCCAGATATTCGTGAAACAGGGAATTGGGGGGGACGAGGAGAGTTTGTTTGTTTGTGCAAATTTGCGTTGATATTCTTGTGTTGCTCTGTTAAAGGTACAGCATCCGTACGTGTGTCAACACAGTTGAATGGTGTTCGTGTACAGGCACGCTTATGCATTTGTATGTGTGAGCACGCATGCACATAGCACTAAGGAAGCTGTTCCGCAGGCATGCGGGGCAGTGCTGCGCTGCGTCTCTCACGGGCCATTTGGTGTGCGGTCAGTATTACTCCGCTCGAACGCAAAACAAAGTTAACATACGCACCGGGGAAAAGGCTACTTCAGCTTTCCCATAGAATAAGCGAGAGATGCCTACGTTTGGGCTCCCACGCTCACTGCGTGGTAGCCCAGTACATAAGCGGCGCAGGTGGCAGCGAGGAGGTTGACACTCATAGAACGCCAGAAGTATGCGTAGAAGAGCGTGTACTGCAAAGCCCGCTGGCTGCAATAAAAGAATTCAAGTGGCGAACAGAAGCATGCGTTGACAGTGTACAGGGAGGAGGCTGCCAGAAGTACAGGACAGGAACCGAGTGGCAGAGAGACATGCCAGGTTTTGAGACAAAAGAAGTAATTACTTATTTCACCTCCACAGTATTGTTTCAAGGGTGGCGCTCTGCACGCGCACCTGAAGTGAACACAAACTAGTTCTAGCGCGTAGCTAGGATCCCCTTTTAGGAAGACAAGCAAACATCCACTGGATTTAACGAAACGGCAGAGGAAATCTGAAGATGTGGAGGAATCCGGTGATAAAAGAGAAAACAATGCCTGCTGTGTGGTTAAGTTGGGAAGGTGCGCACATTTCAAGGCCTTTAGGCGTGGCTTGCCCTTCACTTATGTTTTTTAGCTCCATTAGCGAATTGGCTACGTGAAGCGCCCATAGAAAGCGTTTAGCCCCAAAGGCCCTTCTATGCTGCATACGCTGTTGCTTACGCACGCGCACGGTATAGGCTTGCTTGCTCCGTGAAATACAAATTTACTAGGTTGTCAACCTAGGCATCGTAACAACGCCTGGGGCCAACGAATGACTTCAGACTTTTTAAAGGAACCGTCCTATGCTGACTCACCGACACTGGTCTTCGGGCTGGGCTTGACAGGGCTGGTCTCGCTGTATCGTGCTATTGTGAAATGGTAATCTCGCTGCTCGTGCAGGTCGAGCAAGGGTTTACGTGGCTGAGTCGCTGATTGCCTCTAGCCTCGCCAGATGGAGGGTTCATTGGCCTCTAGGACTGGAGAATCTAAACGGAACTGGTTGGCGCATTTCATGTGTTGCGTTTGTTTCGTACCAAGCGTGTCGTTGCGTCTCAACGCCGCTAGGGGGATGAGAGTGCTGCAGCACAGAAGACACGTCTTTTGGGCGAAAATGAAGCAGAGACTTGTAAAATCAAGCAACTACAATCCTTGAGAATGAAAAGACATGTTAAATCTCGGGTTGCATTTAGCTGTAGCTCTCCGTGGTGAGGACACTAACCCCCGCCAAGTAGCTGCGTGCACACCTCTAGATGCCGATGGTCGATATCTCATTAGTTTCCAAGCTAGTCTACGCCAAAACAGATTATTTAAGTGTAAAACCTTATTTTCTTGACATTTTAAACACGAAGGGGAACAAAAGGAGTAGTTTTGAGCTCATCAGCGTTTAGGGTCCAGGGTTTGGGGTGCCCGCTAGATCGCGAGGCTTGCCGAACCTCCGCAGCGAGTGTCTGCATAGCTAGTGATTGCTGCACAGCTGCGCCGAAATACTCTTATATGGCACATTAGAAACAACTTTAGGTCTTTTTTTCGAATTGTCTATGTTTTAATCGCATAGACACACACTATTTCTTTCAAACAAAGGAAACAAGTCTTGCGTTTTGTGCGTCAGCGACGACGCCAGTTTGTGAGTATCGCTGACTGGTAAGCCCTTCACTGAAAACGAGCAGCCCAGCTTCACCGGGTAATATCGAATGCTAAGGCTGTTCGAGAGATTACTCAAAGGGATGGAAGGGTCCCGGTCTAGACTGCCAGTTTTTCTAGCGTCCCGTAGCGTCTTCATCAGCCCAGACGAGAGCACCGCACAATCACCGCTCTCACTTCCTCCTAAGAGGACAGTATCCGAATGTAGTAGAAACTGAGATGAATTTATAAGCGAACAGGCTGGAGGGTTCCTCACAGTGGACTGAGCAGGACCTTAGTTGCATGTACTATGCCTGTTTTTATTTACTTCAGAACGCGAGATTCACCGTACAAGAGTCAAGATGGCGACAGTTAACGTCATGCAGAACGGCCGGCATGGTCCAGAGGATATTAAAAAGCGCCAGCAGGCTCTGGACTCGCACCAGTACTCGAAGAACGGTGAGTTGCCCTGCAGACTGTGCCGTTGCAGTACAGATCTTGCTCATGTGCGTGTGCTGTGCTCGTGGACACATTTTAAGACGAACTGCAGTCGTTTGCATGACACAGCCTTTCGCACCCAGATCCACTGCCTTTGTGCCTCTGGATTTCCATTTTCAGGAATCCTACGATACGAATTCATATTCGGCCGGTAAGGGAAAGGATAGCTTGGCCATGATTGCTGATATTCTGTATCAAGTCTAATGCACGAGTGTATCTGTCGGTCTTCACCTTCGTCCTGTTCATCGACTTCAAAGCTTCTTTTGGTGTTTGTTGCAGGGGGTTTGTTTCATCTGGTGGGGGCGAAACCACTGCGGAGATCTTGCGTGAAATTGTTTTGCCAAAGGGTGGCAAGGCGATTGGTAGGTTTCACCAGTTGCTGGGCAGTTTCAACGTATAGCTAGTCTGCTTGCGGGTGCAGTCCTTCAGCTTTACAAACGAGAAATAGTAGCTATATTTTACGAAATTATCACTTTTGACTGAGGTTTTTGCCAATTGCTTTGATCGTTGCATCTGTGGAGTAGATGTCGGATGCGGGATTGGCGGGAGCACTGCAGCACTTGCTGACAAGTTCAATGCGAACGTGCTGGGGGTCGACTTGTCTTCGAACATGATATCCATTGCGAAGGAGAGATACAGCTCAAGGCCAGACTTGAAGTTCCTCGTGGCAGATGCCCTCAGCATCCCCATAGACTCGGAATCTGTCGATCTCGTCTACAGCAGAGACACAATTCTTCATCTGTCTGTTGACGAGAAGAAGTTGCTTTTCAGCAAGGCCTTTGACTGGCTAAAGCCAGGCGGACAAGTAGGCCAGGCACCTGCCACCACCCAAAACCTGCATTATTTTTCTATTAGCCATTGTAGCTTCCCTTTGCAGCTTAGAGTTCCCTAGGTTCTTCAAAATCGGCATACAGACTTTGCTGTGGACAGAGATGGTGTTATACACAGTGCGAGAATGGTTATTTTTCATTGTCGTTCATTTCGCGCGTGAACAGTCATCACTTCTTTGGAAGTTAGAGGCCTCAATTGGCGTTGGCTGCTTTGCGCCGGCTGCTTTGTTCAGCTCGTCATTACAGATTACTGCTGTGGGCCACGTGAAAAGTGGGATGATGAGTTCAAGGCCTATTTGCAGGATAGGAACTACAAGCTTGTGCAGCTAGAAGAGTACAGGCAATTGCTCACTGAAGCTGGTTTCGATGTCGTTAAAGCGGCTAACCACACTCAAAGGTAACTATCCATTTCAGCTGCCGTGTGGTACATTGTCGGGCTAGGGAACTTCGCATATTCCATGAACAGTAATGGTGGCACCATCGCTTGAGTGTGAGTGTACGGAGGTTTATTCGTTTTTGTGAATGCTCCGGTCTTCTACATTTCGAGTATGCTTACTACGCTGTTGAGTCTGGTGCATACGCCTTCACAGGTGGTTGCAGTCATTGGACGAAGAAAGCCAACGCCTGGAAGAACAGAAGGAGGACTTTATGCACCTATTCACTCTCAAGGACTTCCAGGATCTTCGTGATGGATGGCAGAGCAAGAAAGAGAGAGTTGCAAAGGGGTTGCAATTCTGGGGTCTCTTCATTGCATTCAAGCCCGCTGAAGGCGTATCAAAGGGAATGAAGTAATTTTGAACCCCTGCAATGTCTCTAGTCTGATGTGCACATATGGTTTATATTGTGCACCACAAGGATTCCGTTTTTTCGCCGCTGCTTGCAGCTCAGTATGTTGCTAATGTCAGCAGAAGACGCATACTGAAAATCAATTTAATTCTAGAATTCATTTAGGGCATTTTGCCACCTGGTGATGGCTGTGCCAAGAGGTGTTCATTTTACTCGCGTGAGCCGCGAACAGTGCATTGCGTCATCGTTTGAGTGTGTCGGTGGCTAAACACGCAGCGTGGCTGCTTGAGATGCTTGAGATGCTGTGACGCAAGAATTTACAGCGCGCTAGCCAGCTCGCTCGCTAGCCCAATATTTTCCTGTATATCTGTACGGGGAGTTATTGCTTCGCTGGGTTTGCTGTTAAGTCCGAGGGTTTTGATCCCAGACCCCTCGAAGCAAGTTTTTTTCTGATTTGCTACGGGGCGAAGACAAAGTATGTACTTTTCTTTTAAGTGTGCAAGCACATTTCAATATTTTGCTTGAAACTTTGAGTGCCTAAGGGTATATGTTGCGAACCCGGCCGAAGCATAGCAACCTTTACGGGGTCCAAAGATTAGAGCACGCTAACACTCAAAATTTGAGTGCCGTACTAGGGAAATGTAGCTGCTCAGCCCAGAGTCGAAACCTCTAGAGTACCGGCACACGGAGCACAGCAGCCATTAGCGGCCACTCGGTGTTCTCTTTACTGCAGAGTCTGTCGATACATAACCTGGCTTTCCGGGCAGGGGTTCTCTTCAGTATCTTTTTAGTAGTTTGTCCTATGGCGAATTGTTTGCGCTAGTGATGGTCTAGTGCTTCGTTTTTTGCTCCACTGCTGTCGTGTACGGGTTTGCCGCTGCAATGATGTGTGCCAGGTACGTACTTAGAGGTATTTAAACTTCGAGCAGAGCAGTTGACAGAACGTGTAACGCAACTACTGATAGAAGTGGGGTTCGAAATCACGCCCTTTCGGACTGCGGCCTAAACGCAGCGTCTTAGACCACTAGGCCATCCTGCCATCACCATTCCCCTGCCGCAGAAAGCATCCATGATGCAATAGGCGGAAACCCGGCAGTGGCTTGAAGTCTTCGCTTATGCAACACTTATTTCGTGCTTGATCTCTGCATAAGTAGTGTCACATAAAAGAACATTAGCAACATGCAGCACAACAGCTAACTTGTGGTCATGGCAGCTGCGATGAAGTCACAGTCGTTGAGCCGTTGTTGAAGCTGCAGTTTTTGTAGTGTTCAATTTTTGTAGTGGCCAGCACAATGTAATTCACACAGTAGATACAAAGGAGCATCTAAAACGTTATTTCGGGCCATTTTAGCAGTTAACAACAGATTTCCCGAATATAAATCGTGCTAACTTCAATATTCTGCACTGGAGTTTTCCCGTATGCATATGCAGTTGCTGTAGTGCGCAGCTAAGACCACCTGTATTCTGCAAGGTGCTTTCATGCTCAACATGCGCTAAGCAGCGAAGAATTGCAGTATGCCATCCCAAGTGAGCCAGCCGTTGTATGATGGTGCAACGGCTGGCTCACTTGGGATGGCATACTGTGTTTGCCTTCAAACAATATGATCCGCTGGAATAGGCAAACTAGTCAAAACGTCTCGAAATAATTCTCTTTCCATAGCTCTTCATACGCCACTCTTTGTCTTCGAAAGGCCTCGCTCGTTTCCACAGGATACTGATGGGATTCTGCTGCGTTTTGCCGGTGTGGCACCTACTCTGGGTTGAAAACTGTGCACAAGGAATGTGTAAAGCAGGCATGCCACACAGTATGTGAACGAAGAGAGTAATACGTCAAACAGTGACGTGCCTTAGTTTGGGTAAAAGCAACATTGAATACGCTGAGTAGCCAGACCAACTAGCTTTTCTTTGAAGAATAACCAATAAACAGGCATATGCAATGTCCACGCAAGGTAAACATGACAGAAGTGGGGTTCGAACCCACGCCCTTTCGGACTGCGGCCTTAACGCAGCGCCTTAGACCACTCGGCCATTCTGCCTGGCGCGCTTGGTTGAGTGTACACATTTAAAGAAGGACCACATCAAGATCCGTGAATCCACTTCACTTCTCCCTCCAAAGTCATTTCTCATTAACAGTGTAGAGGGTGGCTTAGTCTCAGTTCTCTGCACAAATGAATTTCTTGTAATTTTGCACATGCGCTACGGTTCGTCCTTGGTGACCATGAATTGTTTTGCTGGTCCAAGCATCAAGCTAATTCCTGTTCTTCTTAGCCGAGAGAAAACAGAGTTATGAATATATTAACACCTTGAATGCTCAGTGTTGCTTGGCTCTCGTTGTGTTTTGCTCACGGCTTGGAGCATTGGCTGGCCCTGTATCAAATCGACTAGGCCTCAAAACGACGTAGGTGGGCCACTGGTCCAATCATTCCAATATGCTTTCCCGCCCAAATGCTCTGGTCTTTCTTTCTGGAAAAAAACTTTCTACATGTTCGAATTAATATATTGAGAGCCGATATGATTTACTGAGGGCTTTCACAGGGCTTTGTGTCGCTACGGGGCTGTTTGTGCGGACTGTAGTGCCGAAGAGTCATACTGTACTTGAAATCAATTTCTAACACTTTAATCACTGTAATTAAATAAGCAGTAAACATGTGATAAACGTCTGACAGAAGTGGGGTTCGAACCCACGCCCTTGCGGACTGCGGCCTAAACGCAGCGCCTTAGACCACTCGGCCATTCTGCCGACAGCCTGCCGCGTAAGTCGTGGAATTAACCTTAACTATGAAAACTGCAATTTTTTTAATTAAATAATGCTTCAAAATTATCAGCGATCTCCTCTCAAACGCTTTTCAGCTTGCTTCGCACGACTAGGTCACTCGTGGTGGAGGCTCTTCACTGTGCTCTAGGAAGGATCGTGTGAGAGGTGATAGCGGCAAAGAAATAAAGACTTTTGCCTTCAATTGATTGTGAAAAAGATGAAACTTAAAGCAATATTCTGTACGGGCAGCACAGAAGACTAGACAATATCTAGACGCACTAGTGGCACCCGAATCGACTCCAGTAGCACGTGATAGACAACATAGGTGAAACTGCGAAGTTCGTGTAGGTCTAAACTGCGTGACGCCTACTTCGGGAGCGCCTCCCTATGGCTAAAATCAGAAGTTCTTTTAAGAATGCTACAAATATGCAGGTGAGTCTGGGTACGCTGCGCAAGAGAGGTTAGCGAGATTGGAGTGATACGGAAGTAGCCAATATTTTATTGGCCAAAACACGAAAGCCGATGACAGAAGTGGGGTTCGAACCCACGCCCTTTCGGACTGCGGCCTTAACGCAGCGCCTTAGACCACTCGGCCATTCTGCCGAAAGCCCAGCCATTTGTTCACTCCACTATGCTGTCGTGTATGAATAGCTAAGTCTGTCTGTCTTATTTGTAGACGCTTTGCTGGGATGCCTATAAATTTTCCTCTAAAGGGTTTGCAGGGTGATTACTTTGTCTCAATCATCTCTCCTGGCTGTATGGCGCTCATGTACACTTTGTTTCATGAGCACAGTATCGTGTGCGAACGTTGGATCTTGCATATAATTCAGTGTGAAGTGGCGATGCCTTCCTACACAGTTATACCCATGAAACCATCCTAGCATGTAGCATGTAAGGGAAAATAATTTATAGATGCTTTGGTGGCCCCCCACTCGCCTTCGTGTTCTGCTGCTGCTGGCCGGTGTCCGACAAACGCTAGGATCTCACTACTTTAGGTGTAGCTAAGCCTCTGATGTAGCTATTTCGAACGCAGGGAGACTTTTGCAATATTTGTATTGCATGCCGACGAGCTTGGCTGGAGAGTACATATTATTTTGGACTAAGCGCAAGTAGTCGGAGATGCATAAAGCGGTCCATTTGTTCCTGCAGAGTCACTCCATCAGGGCTGAAAGATAAAATCTGACAGAAGTGGGGTTCGAACCCACGCCCTTTCGGACTGCGGCCTTAACGCAGCGCCTTAGACCACTCGGCCATTCTGCCTGGAGCGCACGTTGAAAATGGTTGCATGGTTGTATTGCAAAAGTATTTTCCACAAGTGCTATCGACATATTTTCCGGAGTTAAGTGGCATTTGCCTGTTTTGGATACAGATTTTGCGTTTTGTAGGGATAATTTTAGCAGGTCGGATCCATATGTGGTGTGTGTCGAACTGTTTCGCCTCCTTGGGGTCGTTGGGGCTGTGGCGGTTGTGCCTTGCTGGGCACTGGGCAGTGTCAATTCGGCATTGCTCTTTTGGCCTCTTTTTTCCTGTCTTCCAAGTGCGCTACTTAGCTTTTACTGCGTTTCTTTGTCAGGTTTGGCTCTTTTGCTGGCCGTTGTCTTCTGCGTTTGTACAAGAAGGCTGCAGCACAGTGTCCCGGCGTGGAGACGACAAAATGCGGTCTCTGAATGCAGCCCACAGTTACGTTGCAGTTTTTCTGGGCGTTTTGTGCTGGGCGCAAGCGAATGGGCACGAGTGGGAGTCGCGGGAGGTTCTGGAGTTTCCCGAGGTGCTGGTGGGCATGCACAGGATCGACGTGGGCCTGGGAGTCCCCAGCTTTCGCTCTTCCTACGACTTGTACGGACGCGACCACCACTCTGCAAACGCCTACCCCGGCCTCTACCACACTAGTTTCTACGTGCCTGCGCTGCCTTCCGCGGGCCAGCTGCGGGACTGTTTGTTGAACTACACTTTGGACGAGTTGGCGGACGCGCGGCGCTACGGCGTGTTCAGCGTGCGCGCCGTGTCAGTGCTGGTGAACCGCAAGCGGGGCCTGCTGGAGTTCCGGCTGAAGCCCCACGAGCTGCAGGGCCTGCGGCGGGAGGCGCGGCGGCTGCTGCACTACCCCGGCGCGCTGGTGGTCCGCAAGCCCATCCCCCACGACTGCATGTTCGTGAAGGGAGACCCGCTTTCCTTTTACATTGACCAGAACGGAGTGAGTTCTGTGTGGCGGGTGGCGGTGAACCTGTCGCCCGAGGCCTTTGCGGTGTACAGACCCTCCCGCTCCGCCGCGCCCCACTTCGCAGTCCCCGCCGGCGCCCTCTTCGACTCCACTTTTGTTTCCGTGGGAGTTTGTCTGTTGGCCACGCGCGTGCGGGCTCAGCCCGAGGAGTTGGTGCTGGAGGCCTCGCTGCGGGAGCTGCGGGTGAAGCAGATCTTGGGGGGCGGCCGCTACCGGCTGCTGCACGTCTTTCGCTGGGCTGACTGCCGCTGCACTCCGCAGAAGCTAAGAGAAATCGCCTACTGGCTTCTCCCCAGAGAGGAAGACAGCGTGGTTTTGGTGCACACGGGCAGGGCCCCCGGCCAGACCGACGCGGCCCGCTGCCAGAGCGAGCCGCTGCGCAGATACACCAGCTGGGACGCCGCGCGCGCGGCCCCGGGCCTGGCTCTGGAGTCGCCGCTGCTGGCGCCTTGAAACGGGCTGCTGCGCTGCTGCGCTGCTGCGCTGCTGCGCTGCTGCGCAAGCAGCAGCAGCAAGCAGCAGGCTGCTGCTGCTGCGCAAGCAGCAGCAGCAAGCAGCAGGCTGCTGCTGCTGCGCAAGCAGCAGCAGCAAGCAGCAGCAGGCTACAGCGCAGCAAGCTGCGGCTGCTGCTTGCGCAGCAGCGGCAAGCAGCAGCAGGCTACAGCGCAGCAAGCTGCTGCTGCTGCTTGCGCAGCAGCGGCAAGCAGCAGGCAGCAGCAAGCAGCAGGCAGCAGCGCAGCAAGCAGCAGCGCGAAGCCGCTTCGCCAGCCACTTCTCTTCAAAGTCCAAGGAGGCGCAGACAGCCAAAGAACGCGCGCAGACGCCCATGCTGTCGTGCCAGTCACTAATTCCTGATTGCGTTTGCCCCCAGTGACCTTAACGGATGAGGCGAGCGAACTCAATGCTCGATTTCAAAGCTCGCTCCAAGCTCCGCTCGGTGATACAATAGCGTCCATGTTGTACAGCCTGGAGAAATGTGAGGCGGCGGCTGCACTGACAGCTGCTGCAGCCATGCAGGTGCTTGGACACGCACGCCGACCCAGTTAAGCGCTCTGTATGGCCTGTATTTGTTTTTAGAGGGCCCGATACCGCGGCTTCTTCGAAGTGTTGACTTCGGCGGCAGGGCACCGCCTCAAACCAAGAGCCTTGCATGATGTTTAAGTGCAATTGTTTTCCTGTATTCTCATCACCGTTCCGATGTCGGAGGGTGAAGATACACGGACCTCAAACGTGCCGAAACCGAAATTCGCAGAATGCTTTTCAATGGCTGCTTCGGAAAGTGTTTGTTACCAAGAATTGAGAAACGCATGAGACGGCCGCCACCGAAAGCGCAACGTCGAGCCTTCAGCTACTAGCACGCAGCATGAAGCATACGACAGTTGAACAAATGACAAGTTATCATTAGTATTTGAGTTCATAAGACGAGTTGTGACGCGGTTTCCAGTAGTTGGCTCCTGCTGTCTCAGTGGTCGCCTTTACGCGAGCTGCAGATACACCTGCCAGTGCTGTAGGTGGTCGAGATGGTTATCGTCAAACGACCGATGAAATCAAATGAAAAGTGCGTAGTTATTGCTAAGTTACGCTGCTGGCGGTTGAAAAAACAAGTGCTCGAGAGTATCGCAAGCAGAACTGAATACGGAGTTGAAGCATTGCATTCCAACTGCGGCTTCGCACAGCAGCACGGCGCTGGCATCTGAACACGATGGTCTTTGCTGTCGTAGGAACGACGAGGGTCTGCCGGCTGCTTCTTCCGCTTTTCCTCACGCTTGTTATCTACTGGCGAGCGGCTGAAGGCACAGTTAAGTTCGAGCAGGCGAAGGCGTCGTCAACGCAGGGTCCGGAGTTCGAGGCGGCTCAGGCGCTGCAGCCGGGGCCTTCGTACTGGTGCAGCGCAGGGCAACACACTGACGATGAGCAGGGTCAGTTTGAATTGCTTTTGTCCCCCGTTTCCAGCTGCAGATCTTCTGCGCAGTCACTTGGAGTGCAACTTTGGAAGCTCCGACCCTGCTGCGCGGCCTGCGCATCGGCTGGGCATATTCTCCCGAGGTTCGTGCTGCTGCAGCAAATGCAAGATCCACTTGCCAAGAAAAAGCTGCTTCCTCGCTGCTTGCTGGCAGCTCGTGCAGCTTTCCGTTTCCGCGGACGGGCGAAACTGGACAGTGGCGAGCCCGTTCAAGAGAACTCCGAGCAGCGAAGGTCCGCCCGACTCTGCACTTTTGCTGCTGCTGCTGCTGCGAGCTGCGCGGGCTCAGTGGCCTTCAACGAAGACCTTTTCTTCGACCACCCGCGCACAGTGCGGGCGGTGGCCATTGCAATGCGCAAGGCGCTGCACGACTACTTCGGACTCAATCTCGTGGAGCCGCTGGAGACTGGCGAGCCGCTGCTCATGATCGTCAGCGGCATCACCAGCACACAAGAGATGTGCCTCCAGGTAAAAAGCCTTTTTTCTCCAAGAGGCAGCAGCAAGAGGCAGCAGCAAAGCTTTCCCCAGGTCGAGGGCGGCGCCTTCAACAAAGACGGCGCCCACGTGGTTCTCGACTCCTGCGCAAACGCCATTGCTGCTGGCGACGGCCGAGTTCGTTTCTCGCCAGCTCTTAGAGTTATTTATTTATTCTTTTATTATTTATTTGTTTGTTTGTTTGTTTGTTTGTTTATTTATTTGGTTGTTTGTTTGTTTGTTTTATTTATTTGTTCTTTTATTTTGTTTGTTTGTTTATTTTATTTGTTTATTTTATGTATTTGCTTTATTTCATTTAGTTCAACTAATATGTTTCCTCATGAAGTCTTGCAGGAAATTTGGGTGCAAAGCGCCAACAGGCAACTTGCGGCCATGCGGAGTCAGCCGAAAAAGTGCATTCTTCTGCAAGACGGCAAGGTGGAGGGTGGGCTCTCTGTCTCCATTTCTCTTCATTTTTTTTCCAAATCTGCAAAAACTCAAACCCCACAACTCCCTGCATGCGGCTGTCTCCGTTTCTCTTCACTTTTTTCCAAATTTGCAAAAACTCAAACCCCACAACTCCCTGCATGCGGCTGTCTCCGTTTCTCTTCATTTTTTTTCCAAATTTTGCAAAATCTTAAACTCCACAACTCACTGCATGCGGCTGTCTCCATTTCTCTTCATTTTTTTTCCAAATTTTGCAAAATCTCAAACTCCACAACT
>NW_013653373.1:0-2211 GCF_000499385.1 Eimeria necatrix
TCGTAATCATGCAGAAAACATCGTACTTTCTGAAATTCCAATGTCAATTGCTTTGAGGCCAAGGCGATTAGAATGAAGCTCCTCCGTCCACTATCAAAACCTGGGTACGCCTGCATGCCAAAAACATGAATGCTTTTCCTTGTGGAATTCAAGAATTTCGTACAGCAAGTCGTCAGCTTCTGCATTCGCAGGCTGAGATAACAGAAGCCCCACTCATCTAGCAGCTCCAAGCTAAAATAAATATGCTGACACGAAGTCTTAATAATGCGAATAACAGCATGGTGGTACTCGCCACGAGCCCTAGGGTCTCGTCGTGAAAGGGCGAAAAACCATGCTCAGTTCCGAACACGCATAATCATGCAGAAAACGCCGTACGTCCTAAAATTCCAATGTCAACTGCTGCTGCTGTTTCCTTGTGGAATTCAAGAATTTCGTACAGCAAGTCGTCAGCTTCTGCATTCGCAGGCTGAAATAACAGAAGCCCCACTCATCTAGCAGCTCCAAGCTAAAATGAATATGCTGACACGAAGTCTTAATAATGCGAATAACAGCATGGTGGTACTCGCCACGAGCCCTAGGGTCTCGCCGTGATAGGGCGAAAAACCATGCTCAGTTCCGAACACGCATAATCATGCAGAAAACGCCGTACGTCCTAAAATTCCAATGTCAACTGCTGGACGCCAAGGCGATCAGAATAAAACTCATCTACGTAGTATGGAAAACCGAGGACACGGCTGAATGCGCATCATAGGTTTCGCACCATGTTCTGACATAACTGCAGAGGATTGCCGTATACTCATGAAAACACCACAACGGACGCCTTCAACACACCTTAATTCTGAACTGCATTAACGCCAAAACAAACTTGTACAGCAAGCTGCAACCCTCTAGAATCTCTAGGAATCTGCGCCAAACAAGCAGCATATTTACTATCCACGATTCTGGATCTAACTTGTTGAAGTGTAGTCCTAAACAAGCACAGCGAAAGCAGTAGTGTTGCAAAATAGTTATCCTCTTCGATGCAAAGCGACTACGTCCTGTACAGACCACGTGTGGTTGCGTTTAGCATGGTCGCAGACGGCATTCTTCATTTTATGTCAAACCCGAACAATTATTTAAGCGTAGCGGCATCATGGTGGTGAGCAGCACAACAGAATATGTAAGCGGCTATAGCAATTTCTTCGGCATAGCCGACAGAAACACAGAACGGAAAGATGGCACTTTAGACTGTAGCCTGTGCTTGAAGCTGTACTGCACAGAAAGCTGCACGGAGATAAATTTAAATGACTAATATTGTACCAAAAGTCTACAAAGCAATGCGGTCGATAATTAGATGAGTAGAAATGACATATTTGAGCAAACCTAGCGCCCAAATGTATCCATCACACAAAACACAATGCACTCTCATAACGCATACCACATCTTCCTGCTTGTCTAAAAACCGCGGAAAACCATTAAAATTCGAATATCTGGTTTACGTAACGGGGAGTGGACGGAAGAAACATCGACGTCATCAGAGCAATTTGTAGGTAGGTGTAGTGATAGACTGTTTATCCATTCGAAAGTGCAGTCATCCGTCCTGTTTGTCCAGCTTACGGTTTGTCGAATGTCCAATGCAGGGTGCATTCTGAATCATACTAATGCATCAGTATAGCCGCAAGTGTGCCTTTTTGCGATCCAAACTGATTATAAACGCGGTGGCCATAGAAACGCATGAGTATAAATCAAACAGCAACCTGCATGTGAAAATCCACAAGCCCTACAAGGCCTTATGCAGAAAGGATGACTGACTGCTCTGTCTACTGAGTATGCTTTCAGAGCCTTCAAAGGCTTCAAGTCAATTACGGCTTTGACTCTTCGAACAAGATGCGCCTGGTGGTACAGTGGGCTCCCTCATCTAGATGTTAGCAATTTTAGTTAAGATCAACGGGAGGCTTCAGCTGCCGCCCCCGTGGAGTGAGGCGAATCGAGGTGTGAGGCGGAATCTGCTTAGGAAGATAATTCTGTAATACAACACAGACATGCAAGCGCCCGAATCAGTATTTAATACTGTGTGCTTTGTGCTTTAATTTGCGCAGCACCAGTTTCAAATGTTTTCCGGATAAGTGTACACAAGATAACAGAATGCTCCTTTTAGAGCAGCCCCGAAGGAATGCTGCCACAGCATATGCTACAAGGTTTCCAGCGATTCGCTTTTCTGCTTCTTTATGC
>NW_013653374.1:0-2068 GCF_000499385.1 Eimeria necatrix
CATGCGCGTCTCTTGTCTGACAGTCGAATCGTCGCTCCTTTCTCATGTTCCATACTTGATATGCTTTTCCCGTCATACAGCTTCTAACGCATCCGTTGGTGATCGCTCCAGTACATCAGAAAACTGCGAGACCTCTACGAACCTGTAAAATCTGAATCCTTTCCTCCTTGGCAAGCATGCACATCTGGCTTCTTGCACACACGGCATGCTTTTATGGACTTGCATGATGGCCCATTTCTGTTGTTGTATCAGTTCGGCAGCTAGAATAATGTGATCTTACTTCCCCTAACCAGTCTATCAGTCTTCACCATGAAATGGGCATTGGCGAATCCCGAAACGAACATTATGCCGATTTGTAAACCGTACATCTACAGTGGAGAATCGGCTTCACTGGACAGCAACCAGTGCCTGCTTCGCATGCATTTATATCTTTTCTTTTACCAGAGCTAGTCATATTGCCACAAAATGTCAAACCCACAGCTTCGCCTTTGCTCGACATGCGGTTCCTAGGCTTTCCAGCTCACAGTACCATGCCCGCACTGCGGCGAAGACTTGTGCATCACGCCAGCGCTGCGGCGAATAATTTTTGCTCTCGATACGCTACAGGTCTTGTACGCTACAAACATCGCCAGGAAAGAAGTTGAGTATCCCATCGGCTCCAAAGAATCTATCTCGAAGAAATTCGAATTTAGCCTCCAATGCCACGCACCCAGGTGATGAGACCGAGGAGTGCTGAGCGCAAAATTGCACTTTGTGCTACGAATGAATTCAGCGCTTTAGGTGTATATCACTGAACGACACCATCGCCAACAAATGAGAGAAGCTTTCAACATCCAAACACGAGATGCGTTGTGAAGAGCATTTTGTTCTAATACAAACACAGGCGCGATTATATACATTTATAATTTACATCTCTTCAGATTTGCAGACTAGTTTGGAGGGATGTTGTGGGCGTCACCAACTTAAGGAGCATCTTGGCATGATCATTGTGCCTTGGCCAGTCCGAACATTTTGCATTTCTCCGGCCTGAATGAACTGCAGAAGGGGAATGTTCCATCACTCTGCTGCATCAAGCCTTAAGTGGGCATTAAAAGAGGTATAGCAATACGCGCTGGAAATCGCGAAACACTCAGTATGGAGGTCCCCTTCCAAAATACAGAGGGTACGTTTACATGCCTTTCTCCTTGTGAGCGTTTGCGTGACGAAACCTTCGAGACAATGACTAGAGGCGTTTTGCTGTATTCCGAAGCGTCGCTCTGGGCGGGCATTTTGAATGCTTCGTCAAACAAGCTAGAGATTAATGGTGTATCAAGGTCTAAAACGCTGCATCTTCTTCTCGAAATCCCATGCTCTGCATTTGCCTTAGCTGGCTACTGAGAAGCGTCCAAACTCAGCAATACGCCTGCCATTGAATACGGTGGCTTCGCATTCCTCTCGGAACACATCAGAGTACCGCTTTTCTTGCCTGATAGTTGGTTGGTGGCTCTCATCTCATGTTCCATACTTGATATGCTTTTCCCGTCACAGAGCTTCTAGCGCATCCATTGGTGATCGCTCCAGTACATCAGGAAACTCCCAGACCTCGTCAAACGTGTAAAAGCTGAATCCTTTCCTCGTCGGCAGGCATGCGCATCTGGCTTCTTTCACACGCGGCATGCTTTTGTGGATTTGCATTATGGCCCATTTCTGTGGTGGTAGCAGTTTAACAGCTAGAATAATGTGATCTTACTTCCCCTAACCAGTCTATCAGTCTTCACCATGAAATGGGCATTAGCGAATCCCGAAACGAACATTATGCCGATTTGTAAACCATTCATCTACAGTGGAGAATCGGCTTCACTGGACAACAACAAGTGCCGGCTTCGCATGCATGTATATCTTTATTTGTGCCCGAGCTAGTCATATTGTCACAAAATGTCAAACCGACAGCTTTGCCTTTGCTCGACATGCGGTTCCTAGGCTTTCCAGCTCACAGTACCATGCCCGCACTGCGGCGAAGACTTGTGCATCACGCCAGCGCTGCGGCGAATAATTTTTGCTCTCGATACGTTACAGTTCTCGTAGCCTT
>NW_013653375.1:0-2057 GCF_000499385.1 Eimeria necatrix
TACAGGAATAGCACAGACGGACGGGCAATTTCAGCCCGATCCCGCTAGTCTAGTGTCTCAGCAGGAGGCATCCTGCAATACAGTTAATCAGAAAAAAGCGTCAGCTCTTCAGAAGCTGTGCGACAGGCTTAAAAGTGAAAAAGACTTATGAGATGACCAGCTGGTGTGTTTTCAGTTAAAGTACAGCTGATTAGGGCTGCTACTGATATATGATTTACTTTTGGCGTATGCATTTTTGGCCCATTTGGCTTCAATCTGTCTACTTTTGCATATCAACAGACAGTGCGTTCTTCGATCTTACAGTTAGCAGCATGTGCATCAAAAGCCTGTTAGAGCGTTCTACAAGTCAAACTAAGCGCCTGCATTAGCTTGGTGTTGCTCAATCGCAGGGAGTACGTTTAACAATTTGCTAGGGTCATGGTCCTTCCCCCTTGCGTTTGGAGCCTCACGTGGCGGCGTTGAGGTAAAGGAAGACTTTCGCAAAATGAGCCCACTCACAGCCGGTGAGTTTTCACACCGGGTTGCTAGTTCCAGGATGACAGTTTTGAGCTGCTGGGGCAATAGTTTATAGAGCACTTCTTCCCTAGTTCTGGCAGCAGGCGTGGCGGCGTTTTTCCTTTAGGGAGGCATGATTTGATGCCCCTGATTGTCGACATGGCATGCGCATGTGATTTGTCGCACCGTGGCTTCAAAAACAAGACGGCGCGGTGAGAGCTGCCAACCACAACTTGACATTACAGTCATTACTCATCCACTTTTGTGCTTTTTACGTGAGTGACACAGTCTAGCCACGTGCTATATTCAACAGAATGTGAGTCGTATGAATGAACCACTGCCAAACGAAACGGCAGCAAGGTTTCGACACAGCAGGCCGAGCCAGTTGGACTGCACTTGCCATAGTTCGGCATGATATCAGTGCCATTAGGTTTCGCAGTGATTAAGCAGTAGACGTCTTTAATTTGTTTTTATTTTCATCTGCTGTGTTGAAATCTTGCTGGGGAGGGGGTGCGCTTGCTTGCTGTAGGCTAAGACTAAGACTTCTTTAACGTCTGTGCCTTAAGATGCATCTAGTGAGCGTACCTAGAGATTTTGACACTTCATAGGAAGTGGGTTTCCCCCGCATACGTTCAGTTTTTGCTTCAGAGTGTTTTTAATACTACATGTTTGGCGTTACATGATCTGTACTGTTACGCATGTGCTCAAGACAGCTGCACCTTGGTTTGTTTATTAGGTGCAGCCTCCTCTGCATTGACAATTTACGTGCCAGAAAGTGAGCTTGTTGGCAGACTGCATACGAATGAGCTGCGGTGACTAAATCGTAAGCTGTTTAGAGCCGAGACCTGGACATAGTTATTCTGTCAAAGCCTCCTCAATGCGTCTTCGCAACAGCTTGTGCGTTCATGCTGTGTGCTGTTACAGCACGTTCCTCAGTAACTGCTCTCATGTAAGCAGGTTTTATCGGCCTATGTTAAGTTCGTATTCAGAGGAAGAACTTGAGTGTTGTTTTGCTGTAGCAAAAGGAAGTGCGCCCCGCGTTATTTTTACGCAAGGCAGTAGCATTGCAAAGTGATAGAATTCGCCAGTCTTTGGTCTTGGCTACAGCTCACGCGTGGAGCCTACGTACCTCATGGCTACGAGGCCTCTAGGATGTACGTCGTAAATTCTCTGTTCACGTCTAGCTTTCCGTGGGGCGTTGATTGCTCCTCCGCTGCCACATCTATTCTCCTTTCTGTGGTGAGCTTGTTTTTGCATATTGGTTTGTCGAACCCGTATTCGCTAACTCAGTTTTCTTTCCAATTCTTAAGACCAGTGATGCCACATCCTTTCTCGTACATCTGGTGGCACTGCGTGTTCCTTTCTCATGAGTTGCTAAACTGGCTTGTAGGTGCTTCGTTTGTTTGGCCAGTTAGTAAGCCGGCGGCTGACGTCCGTCCCTTCCGTCCCAATCCACTCTTTTCTAGAATATCAATCACACTTTTACTCAATAGCGATTGCCTGCATGATGTGTATGGCATGTTTAAGGTTGTGCGAATACCAGACACTGCACCATTAGCGGT
>NW_013653377.1:0-2117 GCF_000499385.1 Eimeria necatrix
TGGATTCCAAAACAGGGCCCCGTTTAATAGTGTGGCCCACTATAATAACTGCCAGCAAGGTAGAGATCCGCATAGCAGTGCTCTTGTCAGTGCCCTGTGAAGGGCTGCGACTGCTGCATTATTATTCTATTCATTCCGATTTTTTAAACGTATTCGGCTGCCATGGCCGTTTGCTTTTGCTGCAGTCGTCAAATTTTAACTAGGCGTGTACAAATGAATAAACACTTTTACGAACAAGGCAATGATAAACCAAGTCTCAAACGGCGAAAGTGTGCTAAAGACATGACCCAGACGTCTCTTAACCGAAGCACTTACACAGAGTAAAAGCAAATACTGGCCGCTGTATGCATAGAAGAAGGGCGTGCTCACCAGGGAGTAAGCGTCTGTGTAGAGGATGCCCCGTGCACTGCTCAACACCAGAGCGACGCATTGGTACTTGCTCTAGCTCGGCGCTATAATCGTTGCGAGACATGCACCACATGCGAGACAACATCTGGCCTGCATATCAAACGGCCTTGCTAGTATGTGTATTCCTGTGAATACGCAGATGACAAGCAGCATGCCGATATGCTTTTGTAGTCAATGGCCTGTGGAGCACACGTACAAATGGTCTTTCTAGTATGTGCTTTTGGTAAATGATGAGACTTCCGAGTTGCGTTCGTAGCTAGTGCTCTGCAGTGCGCACATAAATGACAAGTATTATGGTGGTTTGCTCATTTTATCGGCCTAGTATCTGTAGTCATGGACGAGAGATATTTTTGCCTGTGTTTTCGGGCGTTGTATGTAAGGACTGGGGGACAAACATGCTTTTGCCTGTCATGTCGAAGTTCTGCATGACACCTGCTATGTAATATTCAGCGAATATGGCACATTGTGCGTTTGGAAGACGTTGCGTTATCTCTCTGCAGCCTGTACGTCTATGCATCATAACGCTTCATACTTATTGCGTCAGTTCTCGACGATTAGAAAATGTTCTAGGGACATTACTTGTGCGAATTATGTGCTGTGCTAGTCGAGGCGAATTTCGCAGCTCCGTCGTAGATCCCGCGAATTGTATTTTGTCGACGTAAATTCGACAATAGTGGCATATTTTATATCCAGATAATTTCTTACCAGTACAGATGAACCATATATGCAAGGGGTTAACTGATTGCACAGCAGACTTTTGTTGGCTGTCTGTTTCTTGAATGTGCTTCTGTCGAACAAAATATGTAACGATATATGGGATGCTGAGATGTGTCAGGAAAGGCATTCGAGTGCCTGATCTATTAAGCCAGTATGTGAAGGCACAACATGTGGAATTTTTGATGGTTGATGTTACAGAATTTTGAGGCTAGAGCGGGTTCTTTCATTCAGTTCCTTTCGCGAAGTGGCGAATGAAAGCCTGCTTGTGTATCGCTACACGACTAGCTGCTGCCAGCAACGTGCGGGTGGAGTTATTGTTTTTGCGACGTTCTTCTTTGCGTGGCGTCTAGGACAGCAAGTGCCCCGTGCCTGTTCGGTCCACCTGTATATATGCGTTTGGTGGTTTTTACTGTTTGGGTATGATGGTGGGATTTGCGTTGGGAATGTGGTGCAGCACATAGCAAATCAATGGCTGACGCTCGCCTGCATGGCTAAGAAGGTCGAAGAAACACCTCGTACACGCTTGGTGACGACATAGGCCTCACGTTGCGTGAAGTGATATCGACAGGAACATTCAAAGTTGACATGGGTTTATTTAGTTGTTGTGGGTGAGGTATTTGCTGTTCGCGAGTGTTCATCACGGGAATAAAGCCCTTTCATTCTTACATATTTCCGTTATTCAGCAGGTTGTTGCGCATGCACTGTAATCATATTTATGTCTAATTCATCCTTGCGGTTGCTGAGCAGGAGCTGGAGGTCGTTTGTTGCTATAGCACATTGCAGATATGCCGTTGCGTTTACAGGGAGTACGTTTCAGTTTGCGTGTGCCTTTAAGACGTGGAGAAGACCGCGGCCGTGCTTTGCTGTTTGTTAGTTCGTGATGCCTGGAGGCTTGTGATTTCCTGCACATAAGTGACGACGTGCGGCGTACACGTCAACCGAGCTCGTGGTTATTGTGCTTGGCTGAACTGAAAATGATAAACAGTGTATTC
>NW_013653378.1:0-2215 GCF_000499385.1 Eimeria necatrix
AAACCCTAAACCCTAAACCCTAAACCCTAAACCCTAAACCCTAAACCCTAAACCCTAAAACCCTAAACCCTAAACCCTAAACCCTAAACCCTAAACCCTAAAATCTCCAAATCCTAAACCTTTTTAACTTCATTCTTCACGTGCGCTCTCCGTGTCCTTTTTTTTTAGTTCAATATTGGATGAATGGACGTATGCGTCACATAATAGGCGTGAAGCTTGGAGTCCCAGCTGTTTCAATCTGGGTCGTATTTCGAAAAAATAAAGCTTCTTTCACACTTTTTCAAAACTGCATTTCATTTGATAGAATTTAGGTCACAGGAGTTTGTGTGCAAGTGGTAGTTAAGCTGAAGAGCCTACGCTACAAAGCTTGTAGCTTAGCATTCACGAGTGAAACGTATTTAGACAAATCTGCATTCCTTAGTTGCTTTTCTAAGGCCTTCACAGAGATCGCTTAACGAAGAAAACGTACGGGCTAGTATTTTTAGAATTGTCTACTATCAGGAGAGTTAGGCAGCCACTTTTACTAGAAGCGCTAGGAGGTCTTCTGATAATATAATATGGCGCAACAAAAATAGTAACAATCAGTAATATGTTGTACGGTTTCACGTGTCTTTTTGTTTACCTTGCTTCATTGCTCAGGAATTATTTGCGAGGCTACCAGACAGGCAGTTATCTCAAAAGCATACTTTCTAAAAAGCGGACAAAGCTCGCTTGCAGCAAACCAATTAACCAATGCAAAGGTTCCTCTAAAGGCACTACGGCTGGTGCATTATAAAAGTATACGCGTTGAACAAGGGGCGAAAGGGTCCGCGTGCACACGAAGTCCACAGAACCTAGAGAGTTTCCGCCATTAGAACGCAAGCCGACATGTAGTGCATAAAAATGATATGCGCGCACGGTAGTAGTGTAAGTACTTTGTGAAGGACTTTACGGCTAAATGTTGTCAATAGCAACAGAAGGCAATCTCGTTTTTAGCAGGGCTGCACCGCTGATTAAGTTCGCTGAACCACTTGCCCCAAAATTGTCGGCTGAATTATAAGTTTCATTTTAGTTTGCGTTCCCCAAGCGCCCGCGATATCGGACCTTGCGCTGCTGGTAACATTGATTGCAACACAAGTGTGGTGGATAGCTAATTGACGCGAAATTCGCTTCAGCGAATCTCGCAGCCGCCACGCCTACTCAGGAAGAACAAACCCCTCACAAGTTCACAGGTTGTTTGAGGCGCATCAGCGCTTGATGCTTCTTTCCGTAGACTGTGTGCGCACTAAACGGTAAAGCTTGAAACACACCCTCTGTGCCGACCCACGAATTGAAAAAAGTGACCGAAAATGGACGTTTGACATTATTCTCACCCACACTCTTCACGCTGTGAGACGCGTACAGATATCCTTCTCGGAGATCGCAAACGCACAGAACTTTTGCTGCATCAACTACTTTAAAGCGAGTTAATACAACACATCATACGAGCGGGCATGCGTCTCTCAGACTGAACCCATCCGAGTAGCTTCCCTTAGACCACATGAGCGAGCGTTTGCTAACTTTTTGTCAGACGTCTCTTCGTTCGGTAACTGATCCTCCGATCCATATGAAATGTTCTTCCTGAAAGCAGTGGCCCGTGGTTCATTGTCTACATAACGCTGGTGCATATACTCCACGCGGTTTCGGCGTACAGCTGAGATCCCCTGACATGGACCATCACGGGGAGCGGCTTTGTCTACTTCTGACCCAATGAAGCGGCACCATACTTTTGGCTGCAAGAGAGATAGGTTTTGAGGCACGCAGAAGTAGACAATCTGTCTTGCAGCCAAAAGTATGGTGCCGCTTCATTGTGTCAAAGGTATGCCCTGTGGCGGGCACGAGTACACCTGCTAGTTCAGCAAAGTTCGCCGATGCGATGCGTGGCAGCACGCCTTCAATGGGCACCGAGCTTGCCAGTCAGAATGCCACAGCAACAACGCAAAACGAGCGAAGCCGTCCCAGCCAAGCCAACAAGTCAAAGTCACGCAGCGACCGTTCCTTCCAACCAAGCGCATAAGGCGTCCTGAAACATCACAGAAAGCCTACTGAGCATTCCACGACGCTCTCAAAATCTGCCATCCCGATCTGCTGAGCCGTCTCAATACACCGCTACCTCCCAGCGTGCGTCGCCCCAGACTAAGCTCGAAGCGAGCTTCTTAGTCCACAACGAATATCAAATTCTGCTCGGCCACTTGCG
>NW_013653379.1:0-2107 GCF_000499385.1 Eimeria necatrix
CTGCTGCTGCTGGTTACTGCTGCTGCTGCTGCTGCTGCTGGTTACTGCTGCTGCTGCTGCTGCTGGTTACTGCTGCTGCTGCTGCTGCTGGTTACTGCTGCTGCTGCTGCTGCTGGTCACTGCTGCTGCTGCTGCTGCTGGTTACTGCTGCTGCTGCTGCTGCTGGTCACTGCTGCTGCTGCTGCTGCTGGTCACTGCTGCTGCTGCTGCTGCTGCTTCTGCTGCAGCTGCAGCTGCAACTTGCTGCTCTCATTTGCTGCTGCTGAGCCCCTCTCTCAATGCTTCTTCGTCTGTTCTGCTGCTTCGCCAGCCTCCCCTTTACATCTTTTTATTTTATTTATTTATTTAATTTATTATTTATTTATTTATTTATTTAATTTATTTAATTATTTATTAATTTATTTATTTATCTATTTATTTATTTATTTGTTTATTTATTTAAATTAAATTAATTTATTTTTTTAAAAGTCCTATTTTGGCCGGGCCAACGGCGTTGTCTGCAGCAGCAGCAGCCGAGCGCAGCAAACCAGCCAGCCAGCCAACTAAATAAATAAATAAAAATAATTAAATTAAATTAAATTAAATTAAATTAAATTAAATTAAATTAAATTAAATTAAATTATGCAGAAGCAGCAGCAGCAGCAGCAGCAGCAGCAGCAACCAAGTAAATAAATAAAATTAAATTAAACCTTGCAGAAGTAGCAGCAGCAGCAGCAGCAGCAGCAGCAGCAGCAGCCAACCAACCAAAAAACTAAATAAACAAATCAAATTAAATTAATTAAACTAAATAAAATAAATAAAAAAATAAATAAATAAATAAATAAATAAATAAATAAATAAATAAATAAATAATTTGCTGCTGCCTCGCAGGCCGCTGCACGACGTGGAGCACGCGAGCTTCAAGAGTTCGCTGCTTTCCCACCACTCCAAAACCCTAAACCTCCGAGGGTTTTTCAATTTGTTTTTTATTGTTTTGGTGGTGGTTAACGCGAGCCTCGTGGCGGAAAACATCCTCACTTACGGTCCGAGGGTTTAGGGTTTAGGGTTTAGGGTTTGGGGTTTCGGGTTGCGGGCGGCTGCGCGGCGGAACGCGGGACGCGCGCGCCGCGGGGCGCGAGGGTTTAGGGTTTAGGGTTTAGGGTTTAGGGTTTGGGGGCCGGGGCGCGGCGGCGGGGTCAGGGGGCTGGGGGAGGCGCTAGGGTTTAGGGTTTAGGGTTTAGGGTTTGGGAGCAGGGAGGGTTTGCGCGGAGTGTTGGGGGATTAGCTTTGGGGGGAGGGTCTAGGGTTTAGGGTTTAGGGTTTAGGGTTTGGGGGGTAAGGGGTAGGGAATAGAGTGTAAACTGCCGCTGCTGCTGCTGCTGCTGCTGCTGCTGCTGCTGCTGCTGCAGGCTGTTTGCTGCAGTTTCCGAGGAGTCTGGAGGACTTGAGCAAAAACTGGCCAGTGCTTTGTTGCTTCCTCCTCGTGAGTCTGGCTCTAGGGTTTAGGGTTTAGGGTTTAGGGTTTAGGGTTTAGGGTTTAGGGTTTAGGGCTGTGGGCACAGCTTAGCCGTTGCGGAAGCCCTTCGAGCAGCTGCAGCAGCCAGCAGCAGCTGCAGCAGCAGCAGCAGCAGCAGGCACAGCAGCAGCTGCAGCAGACCCAGCTGGAGCTGCAGCCTATGCGCCGTGTCCACACGAGCGTCAGCAGCAGCAGCAGCAGCAGCAGCAGCAGCAGCAGCAGCGGGATTCTGTTTGTTTGTTTGCGGACTGCGCTGCTGCTGCTGCTGCTGCTGCTGCTGCTGCTGCTGCTGCTGCTGCTGCTGCGTCTCAGCTGCACCTGTGCATTGTGGGGGCGTACGTGATAGAGCGTTTTGTTGCTGCTGCTTCTCTGGAAGTCTTCGATGGTTTTGTTGCTGCTCTCGTGCTGCTGAATTTGTCCATTTGCTTCTTCATGCCTTTCCTCACTGTCCTCAACTACCAGCCAGAACCAGGCACGCCACTCCTGCTGCTGCTGCTGCTGCTGCTGCTGCTGCTGCGCTGCTGCTGCTGCTGCTGCTGCTTCTGCGCTGCTGCTGCTGCTGCTGCTGCTGCTGCTGCTGCTGCTGCTGCTGCTGCTGCTGCTGCTGCTGCT
>NW_013653381.1:0-1973 GCF_000499385.1 Eimeria necatrix
ACTCCCCCAGTTCCCACCCGCCCCCAAACCCCCAACCCGGACGCCCCACTAGGGTTTAGGGTTTAGGGTTTAGGGTTTAGGGTTTAGGGTTTATCGCGAAGTGCCCGCGGACGCTCCCCCGCGCAGCCGCCGACCCCCTCCTCCCTCCCCCGCCTCCTTGCCCCGCAGGGCCTACTCCTCCCCCTCATCCGCGGGCCGCGGGCTAGGGTTTAGGGTTTAGGGTTTAGGGTTTAGGGTTTAGGGTTTGCGGACTCCGGCGAGGACGAAGCGCCACTTTTTCTCCACCTTCAAGTACGAACTGCCCAAAAAGACCCACAGGGGCATTCCGCCCACCGCGCTGGCCGTGAAGAGCAGCGGCGCCCAGTCGAAGGCCGCGCGGGACTGGACTACATGTTTGCAGAAGTAAGGCAGCAGCATGGGGGTGACGGCCCCCGCCATTATCATGCAGGAGTAGGCCACCATCAGCAAGAAAAAGGGACTGCGCGCAAACCCTAAACCCTAAACCCTAAACCCTAAACCCTGCCGGGGAAGCGGCGGCCCAAACCCGCGAAACGCGAGCCGATTCCGAGCTCTGGAACCCAAATGACGAAGATTCCCCGCAAACCCTAAACCCTAAACCCTAAACCCTAAACCCTTCTCGCTCCCACGCTCGCGACCCCGCGAAACGCGAGCAAATTCCGCCACGTAGAGCCCAAATGCGAGCCTGCAACCCCAAACCCTAAACCCTAAACCCTAAACCCTAAACCCTAAACCCTGCTCACACGTTGAGGAACATCTGCTGCGCGGAGTAAACGCCGGCCTGGAGCCACTGAGATAGCGTGAGGGTTTGGGGGGGGTATTGGGGCTCTAGGGTTTCTTCTTTGACCACAAAAAGCATCAAAAGAGTTCCAAATAAAAACAAAAGTGCATAAATAAACCCCAGCAGCAAAAAGCGAAAACGAGTGGCTTCCACGGAAGGCCCCAAACTCGACCCCAGCACTCCGTGCAGCAAACCGCAGGAAGTCGAACCCACTGTTATCACTGACACCGCTATTGCCTGCAAGCAGCAGCAGCAGCAGCAGCAGCAGCAGCAGCAGCAGCACATGCAGCGTGCTGCTGCTGCGGGAGGGCGAGCAGCAGCAGTGGCAGGCGCTGCTGCTGCTGCAGCAGCAGCAGCAGCAGCAGCACTTTCAAAGACACCAACACGTGCAGCACTATCGATCTAACACCAGCAGCAGCAGCAGCAGCAGCAGCAGCAGCAGCAGCAGCAGCATTTTCAAAGACACCAACACGTGCAGCACTTGTGACACACCAGCACCAGCAGCAGCAGCAGCAGCAGCAGCAGCAGCAGGTGCTCCACGACTACAAGCAGCACAGCTACACCGCCAGAACCAGCAGCACCGCCGCCGCCGCAGCAGCAGCAGCAGCAGCAGCAGCAGCAGCAGCAGCAGCAGCAGCAGCAAACCTGGAGTTTGGTTCTTTCATCGTAATCAAAAGTCATTTGCGCCCCCAAAGCCTGATAAGTCACTTCGTTGCAGCCCCAAGAAGTGCCCAGCAAAGCAGCAAAGACAAACGCCCAAGTCACCAGCCCGCCCTCCACTGCGAGGCCCTTGGGGGGCCCCATCAGGCCCACGAAGGTCACTGCAGGCAGCAATTAATAATTAATTAATTAATTAATTAATTAATTAATTAATTAATTATTTATTTATTTATTTATTTATTTATTTAATTTGTTTTTGTTTGTTTGTTTGTTTGTTTGTTTGTTTTGTTTAATGCGCTGTTTGTTTGCTTCGGTGGTTTGGTCGGGGGGCTGCTTTGGGAGGGGGAGGCGGGTGGCTAGCTGGCTAGCTAGCTGGCTAGCTAGCTGGCTAGCTGGCTAGCTAGCTGGATGGATAGCTGGATGGATAGCTGGATGGATAGCTGGCTAGCTGGATGGATGGATAGCTGGATAGATAGCTAGCTGGCTACCTAGCTAGCTAGCTCGCCACCCACCC
>NW_013653382.1:0-2233 GCF_000499385.1 Eimeria necatrix
TGACTAATTTGTATTGCAGCTTAGCAGCTCAACTTCCCAACAAAAAGGTTCCTAAGCAAAGCACTTGTTTTCAAGAAATTTTTCTCCCAGGTGTCCATAGGCGGACATAAGTGGAACAGCATGTATGGCAAACGAGGAGCTGTGAAGTACAATATGGACGCTCTGCTATACTGCCACAAATGTGAAAGACACGTATTCAAAAGCCATTCATGTTTCACCGCTTCGGAGAATTGTGTGAATTATGAAAACTGACGGTCTGTACAATTATTTCCATCATAGTGATACAGGCAAAATTATGCAGCGATATTGTATATGTGCATGTTACAAACATTGTGGCCCCAGCGATGAAAACAGATCTAAGAACGCCACAACAGGCGTTTGCATTTAGAGGAAGACTACGCAGGAACAAGTTGTCTAATCTGATAGTTGTAACTTGATATCGGCAGAACACACAAAACACTTGAGGTTCTGTTATCAACAGAGATAAATTTTCTTCGTTCCCCAAACACTAATCAGCTGCGAGAGCTTCCGATAGGCTCGGAATTCTAACAGCTGAGCAGCAACTGTGTGTGCATTGTCAATATATAAACGTAATGTAAAAAGCGACAATCATGGTCACGAAGTGTCTCGCCGTACCACGAGACTCATGCTCTCCTGTAGCCGGAAACACGTAGTGAGATGCAACGCAAGTGTGGTTCGTACCAAAGCAGGGCGATCTCTCAAGCAAATGAGGCATCCAACAAGCAACGCACCTTGCGCAACGCTTGAGCCGAGGTAAGCCGCTGCCTTTCGATGCCAGTGATGACATCGAAGACGGCAAGCGCGGTCTAGAGGTACAAGACCGTTGCTCATAAAACAAGAAGTATTTTTTCTCCACATGACTCCATGTGACGCACGTCCACAAGCAAGACGAAACTGCCGTCAGCTGCCTGAACCACATGCCTCCACTAAGGCCACGAACGAATGTTAGCGGCCCTTCCCAGCAAACAAGACACTTGTGCAAAACAATCTCCTTCCATTTACGCCACGCCGTATCTTCCTGCAAACGACCGAGGCTATTCGCTCAACCGTAAAGATTCGCTTACAAAATAATCCGCTAGTCCCAAAAGAGGGCGAGCAGTGATACAGTGCAGGTTCGTTGCGAATGTGTGACGTACCACAGCGAAATGCTCTCTCATTCGGATGAGGCGCCCAGCAAGCAATGCACCTTGCGTGGAGCTTGAGCCAATGTCTACCCCTACTTTCGTTTGCTAGTCCTGATGCCCCGGACAGAACGCATGGTCACAAGGCACTCTGT
Source organism: Eimeria necatrix (assembly GCF_000499385.1). Lineage (NCBI taxonomy): Eukaryota > Apicomplexa > Conoidasida > Eucoccidiorida > Eimeriidae > Eimeria > Eimeria necatrix. The sequence goes on from NW_013653382.1 coordinate 1,298, forward strand.
CGTAGCTCACAATACAAAAGACGTCACCGTTCACGCTGATTGCCGTAGCTTCGTAAATGATGTTTCCTACCAACAGCGGCCTGTGTGCGAATTTGAATCCTCATCAGAATACTGTGCAGAATCAGAGTGTACAAACGAAAGTAGCTAAGCACTCCAAAGTATGTGACGAGAACTTTGCATGCATGGTTCGCACAACCTGCAGTGAGCGAGTCGCGCGTAGCGTGACAATCAATCCGCCATCACAATTACGCTGTTACGCTTTCCAGTATATTGCAGCAATTTTCGGTTACTTGTTTGGCTCCAGGTGAATTTGAGGTGAAAAAACTGCAAGCCCTGGAATCAGCTGTCCATGTGGGCAATAGATAACGCACTTAGACAAGAGTTTTTGCGAGACAAAAGATGATTGTATCCTATCTGAGGAGACGCGGGCCCCTTAAAGGAATCGTGTTCCAAAGCCTGCTTGTGTGCCGAACACACGCTTCGCCTCCCAGCACAAATTGGCTCCCGTGGAACACGTGTTTTGCCGAACGTCGTTTTAAAACAGATCCAACAAAATGCAGAGGAACACGTGTTTAGAGAATCTTTGTCAGGATGTTGCCCTGCACTCGCCGGCTAGAGGCTTCACCGCTGTGTCGTGGCCTCGCCTACGGTTGCATCGTGCTTTTGACTACTGCATCAAGCTCCGCACATAATCATTCGGGACGAGTTCGAATTAGGAAACGTTTCAGCAGTTGTATTCCGCAACGTTCGCCTATAGCTGTTGTTCTCACAATCTTCGACAAACATGAGGCCTCGCGTAGACGTTCACCATGGTTTGCATTACGACAAACAGAGCTCACAGAACGAAATTATGCCTCGAAACTCTCCCTGCCTTTTGAGCGTCACCCAAGCACTTCTCATGAGTGCTGTCTCGGGAATACCTTTGTACCTTGTCTC
>NW_013653383.1:0-42665 GCF_000499385.1 Eimeria necatrix
TCGAAGGCTCTACGACTGCAGACACAGCAAATCGATACTTCCAGACAGGATGCTCTAGTGCTCCTTGCGTGCTGGGCTGCAGAGCTGCACCGACGCTCGCGGGGCTTTTCTATACTCTTCTACCGCTAGTACACAGTGCTCAACACTTTAAGTAGTTGGGCGAAGCCTTCCGGCAGTCTACCCCACGCTCTACGTCTACAGGCACGACATTGCAACACTCTCGCGCAAGGTGACGTTTCGCCTCAGCGTAGGGCTTCATTGCACTTCACTGCTTTCAGTTAGAAGCCTTTAACGAGCGCACACAGCGCACGGCACATGGATAGAGCGTCCATGTTGTGGACGCATTTGGTTTGCCTCTAAAGCATTCTCATGTCACCAAGGAAGAAGCACAAACGTTCTCCTGGGCGCTTCGTCTGTACTACGCTAGTGAGACCGTCTGGCGGTCGCGTTGGCATTTGATGTCTTTCACATTCTATGGCACTCTATCCTGCAAGAGCCCGCAGCAGCCAGCGAACCACGGACTGCAGTTGTATGTTTTGGAAGAAAGGGTGCCCTAGGACCGAAAGCATTTGGCAGTCGTTACAGGCCCCCGAGAATTCCACTCAGTTTCTACAATGTTTCGACAAAAACAGAAGCCGCGGACACGCCTCGCAACCTCCATAGTTCCTCTGAATCCAGCTGCGCCGTGTTGCTGCATGGCCTTGAAAACACTGACACGCTACAAGGAATAGAAGCCAACAACCCATGCAGCAAGAATTTTGAATGTGGTGGCGCCACAGATATGCGCCTCAGATGAAGAAGGCGACAACGTCCTAAGCTCGTTCCTCCGGCTAACCCTGCTAGTTGCAAAGCTAGGAATACTCAGTGGAAGTTGAATGCATAATGCGAGACTTCCACGTTCTCGTTTAGTCAGACATGCATCTGCCTGGGTGACAATGCAACTTCACGTGGTGTCTGCCCACACAATCACGCTGGATAGATGCCACGATGCTCTGCCTGCTTTTCTAAAGGCTCCTCATACTCTGGCATTCTTGCCTAGGGTCATAAGCAAGCGCGCGCAGACTTTCGACGTACTCTAGGCTCTGCGTGCGTACAGTCAATAGAGAAACGCCAACTAAAATGATGAACTTCTTTTTTGGCATGACGCTTCATTCGCTGTTTGGTGAGAAAATCGACGGACAAATGGCACAGATCACAAAATAGGCCCTGCATGGTAGGGGTTATCGCTTCTCGGTGCACGACTGCCTTCTCGCAAACACAACATACACAGCGTCGGCAGGGGTCTTGCGGAATTGTAATCCCCTTCTTCTGCAAACAATGACTTAGCCATTTAGTTCCGACCGCTTGCAAAACCGTCAACAAAATCGCTGTTCATCACTAATATCTCTGACTAGTTTCAACCCAAAACCAGGAAGCGGTCCAGTGCCACCAATGAAACCAAAATTATCCCCATTTAAACTCGTGCAGGCAGTCTATCTGCAACATTGCTATCGGAACGTGCCAGGCTTCAATCCGTAACATGCAGCCAACGGGGCAGCGTCAAAACACTGCGGAAATGTAAGCCTTTGAGCAACAATATACATGCACAACACAAGCGCATTCTTCGCACTGCCGCGTGCGACCGTTCTACAAGCACGCTGTTTAAATAAGCTCTACGACGGCTGATTTCGCATCTCCCTCCTGCAACGACGCGGTATGCAGCCGCAACGACACTAGCAACTTCGTTCGGCCGCTACCTGCACGACCGTCCTGCACAGACGCGTCAAACCTCATCGTGCATCGCTGCACGCAGGTCATCCTCTTGCAAACCCGAATAGAAGTGATGATGAATCCTCACGAGCCGTTTGGCGTTTCATTTCAGGCTCGGCGTTTGCACACCGAACCGGGACACGATCGCAAAGGGCCCGACGCTCCAACTCAAAACATGCCTCTTCTCATTTTGAACTGCCAAAATCCACACAAACACACCAAGAAACCTGTCCTGTCTTTCCACATGCATGCAGCACTCCCGCAGTAGTAAGTTTTGATCAATGCGCTGCGATTTCACTGCACACGCGTCAGAAAATGCTGCACAACAATAGAGACACTTAACCTAGCTGCAGGCATAGGTTCTGAACGAAAAGGCAGCGTACACAGCAAAAACGACCAGTGGTCCTTGAATGCCGTCGTGAAACGCCGTTCAGACTCTATAACGCCTTGTAGGGGTGGAAAGGGAGACATGTGGAGCAATTTTCCCAAATTCTCCATACCTCTCTGCACAATGTCAGCGCCACGCAGGTGCACAATCCAGCATGGCCCTTGCCAAAAAGGATAAACTACACGCAGCAACCTGTATTCAACATGCGAAATCACAGGCGGGAATGAAGCGTGGACTTTTGAACAACAGCGCGCGCCCATCCCACGGACGCATCCATCTATTCGCCAAACTAAACATCGCCGAGTACACAAAATGTCTAATCCACGAAGGCAAGGCTTACACGTCCGTTGCGCGGCCATGCGCAGTCCCCGTTTGCCCGACAAAAGCTCGTTCTGCGGCGGCGGCGTGCACGACCTTGTTGCATGAAAATGTCGAGACTCGCCGTGCAACTCCGTACACCCGTCGCTCCCTTGCATTGTGCCTATCGGTCTTAGCAACAGCACGCAACTGTTGAAGGACACTCATCAAACTCCAGTTCGAAATAATTAAGCGCCAGACAGTCTGATGATCTGCTACAATATGATCATCTACACGCCCTCCCTTTACTGCAAAAATCCATGGAAACCGGCCAAAACGCACAAAATGCGCGATGAATGTCCGATATTTTTAAAATGCTAACGCATGCCCTTTGACCTGGCACTACAGCTTTTGTTCTTATGACACAAAACGGGAAAAGAGCAAACACCGCCTTGCGAACATTACCTGCCTTTGTTGTTTGTCACCGTGTGGCGACCACTGGCAAATTCGCTGCGTAGGAGGGTGGACTCTAATGAATTCCACATCAGCCTACAACAATCAAAGGCGGTGTGTTGAACGCAGAATCTTCGAGGCAACTGAAGCCTACGCATCCTTTTGTTTGTGCGCATGTGGCGTATCCTTGCCCCCAAACAACTCACTTTCTGCTTTCCCACAAGCGACCAACACATTTGCTCGCTACCTGGCAAAATATCGCAAGCGAATAGCTTTCATAAAAGCCACCAGCTCGAACAAAGTGCTTACCCATAAGCAGCTATGAATTTCAATCTAAGCAAGGCCTGAACAAATCAGCGGACTCCACAAAATCATTCTCTTGCGGTGGCAAGGAATATTTGTGCAAGTTGTACCACGAGTCAAATGGGCGAAGCAGTTGACACTCCGCCGCTATATGGTTATTAAAATAACTCCACAGATATTTTTCTCATCTATTGGCACGCAAAGATACAGTTGTCTATTCTATACAGCGAAGCATCCGGATACACATAAAAGCACTTCCTTGGTAGGCCTCATGCCGACTGGCTAGTTATTCCCCCAGACTGAGGGGGGCACAAATAATACACAAACTCGTCATGCTTCACTCTTGACAAAACGCAAAAAGCAAGTAATGCTACTGCGCACCGAGCACCAGTTATGCAGAATCATGCCTATGAGCACAATGTGTCCAGACGTGGCGATTGACTACTGCCAAGCGCACTTCCTGAGCAACCTCATGCTCGTCGCAATCAAGCAGGCGGCTGAATGCTCGGCTGGTAGTCGGCATGCTAGCCTACAACGCTTTTCCTGCTCATTGCTTACCGGAATAACATTCAGAAAAGCCATTTTGAATAACATTCATAAAAAACCGTTTGTTCTGAACATAACCCAAAAGGATAACGGACAAATCGTTTTACGTGACTTGCAGTGCCGCAGATAATCGGCAAAGCTATCTCAGGAAGCCGCATATTAACAGAAAGCTTGCTACCTATGGCATCGCACTAATGCGTTATGATTTGGTGGACTGAAGCAACCCTACAGCGGATAAGTTGCACCTAACATTGAGTATCGGCAGCGTGGACTTTACATCTACGAGCACCCGGCAGGTCTGGACGGCGACTGCCAGCATACGCACTTTCTGGGAGATCACAGGTTCGTGGCAATCCAGCAAGCAGCTGAGTGCTGGGCTATGAATAGTCGTCAGCAGTGCCACGTGAAAGCTTTCCTTTAAACGATATTCAAAAACACTAAAGCTTGCAGCGCGTCAGTCCTTCACTTTTCTACGAGGGCGCTTATGCGAAAGATGTAACGCAGTATCTGCGTTGCATAAACGCTTGGCTGCTGTTCTGTCTCCCGCTGCAACATCTGCACCTCTCATAACACCAGTCGCATTTCTGAAGCCAATGTCCCGGAAAGAAGTTTCAGTGTTGCTTAACGTGTTGGCTGTGAGCTGGAACCTTTTTAGATATCGCAATGATAAGTACCTTTTACTTGGATCCATCTGGATACGCTGCAGTCGTAGGGTGCCGCAGCGTGCAACAATGCAGCAATGCATCATTTGCTCAACTTTTGTCACTGGTTTATTTCATCTAGCTCTGAAGACGGCTGCTCACACATTGATTCAGACCGTGGTGAAATATAATCGCTTGCTCACAATTTTGACCTTGGCAAGCAAGTAAATTCCTCTTGGCCAAGCGTTTTGGATACTCACCTTATTGAGGCAGAGGCCGGTACATGATACAAGTCCTACGGAAGCCGGCGCTCGGACGCTGAACCCCAAAACCTTGTCCCCCAACCCTAAATGGCAGCTTCCTAATTTTGCCTCGAGCTGCGGTATTTTTTGAAGCCGCATTTAGTCAGGTATGGGTTAATTCGTTTCATAGCAATCGCAATTTGGCATTTGCGCGCTCTCTGAGAGCTCACCGAAAATGCAAAATGTGACAGCTTTTCAGCGGCCTTCCAGCCAAACGTTGCGAAGAAAAGTGCAACACATTCAGGCTACATGCTGGAGGTTTCCCTGCTCACGCGCGGAAAAATGTCATACGTGCCAACTCAGTGTTACAGCATTCATAGCAGAGATGTATTTTGATGTACTTTTGGGAATGTCCGTTTCAAGTCTCATGTGTGACCGTGCAATGCACCTAATGTGTTATGAAGCTCTTCTACGCATGAAAGTATTCCTGTCTTCCTTTATGCGGAAATGTTTGTCCACTTCGGCGCACTTTGGCCATCACCGTATTAAAAGATATTTCCCAGTTTTTTGTTTTCTGCTTTGGTGCCACCGCACAGATATTACGCGGACAAGAAAAGTATACATGAGTCGGTGGCTACGTGCCATTCGAGGACTCATCATTCTGTCTCACACGGCTTTTGGCCCCTGGTTTCTGCCACGATGTAAGTAGTATCGTACGATTCCCTGCATATTGCACTGGTTTCCTGGAGCTCGTACGGCCAAGATAAAGACTGTTAGCCACTAAGCAAATGCCTTCTGCGAGGGCAGAAGGCATTTGCTGGATACAAATCCAAAAACGCTTCAACCAGGAATCAAGTTGTCCGGTGCCATTCTGTTGCCTTTAGATAGCGACGTAAGTAAAACAAAGGCTGCTTTCGCATTTTGCGCCCAGCAATTACAGACTACCTCTCATGAACCTAAAGAATTCCTGGGTTTATGAAAATGCTCATGGTTTCCCTCTGATTAAACGAGAGGCTGCTTAATCCTTCATGACAATCAGCTTGCGCATAGTGTATTGAGGGGACTACATGCCAATCAACAAAGTGCACAGCTTTTTCCCGAGAATAAATGCAGTAGAAACAAGCATATTCATCGGCCAGATAGATATAACGTAACGGTCCTTAGTAAGCATTAATCATCTGTGACTTTATGCCGTTGCAGCAAGGAATCTAAAATGCAACTCGAAGCAAGCCAACTCAAAGTGGCATGTAAGAACTGTCCAACAGCAGCAATTCCCACATCTACAGGCGAAACGTTCTTATAACAAGGCAAGCGACGTTTGGATAGACTGTGCCCACATGCTAGCTTTACCGGCTCACCGACTGGAAATTCCGCATGCTACTGAATAACGCGCGGGTGTGCAATATAAGACCGCACTAATTGCTTAAACGTCCAGCGCCCACAGCAACGTGCACGTTTGATAGCCATGCCTGCGCACGCCTCACTGTTCTGCGCGGGCACTGCATAGAAACCCAAGTTCAAACCATGTGCCTTTAACTGGAGGTTAACCACCGGCGGACGGTTGCATGGAGTGGACAAATGTCCTTCTGTATTGACCGCAGAATACTGAACGAAAAGGCGGAAATGCAGGCAGGGCGCAGAAACATAGGAAGTGTGCAGTTTTATGCCTCGGCGCATCTGGTTTTGAAGATTGACGCTCTTTGCTGCATCTAAGTTCGCCAGTTTTCGCGTAGCACAGTACATGAAGGGCAGTCGCATCATATTGCATTTAGATCGCGGGCTAGCTGCTCTGTTTGCAGACGAAGCGGCCTTAAGAATGGCCGTCCAGAGTATCCGCACTTTCTTGAATGCGTTGGGATCTGTTGCCTATGCATTTTTAAGGAGGCATGAGAGTACCCGAAAGTATTCGAATGACCAGCGTTGCAATCGCTGCCATGCAATGCCCCATCCTAGGCATGGGCATGAGGCGCGCTCCAAGCTTTGCATATGCTCACACGCACTCTCAAGTTGAGCGCGTGCTGCGCAGAATGGAGTCTGGCCACTGCTGCTCCATCATTCACGATAAAAGTGCTCGCAACAGCACGTGGCACGTTCAATCCACCAGCATTGTCGGCTCTAATCATTGTTTGAGCAGCCAGTTATCGTAGAAAACAGTTGCAAACTGCACAAACTGCCGCGGGTCACCAGCAAGCAAGCCGTTTCTATAGGAACTCCAAAACATTTTCTAGTTTGCGGCGAAGCAGTTGCGTGCGAAAGATGACATTCCTGCATACGCAACAAACAAACCCTACACATGTTACACATGCTTGCAGGAACTTCCTGCCCGTGTGCATCGGCACGCACCGTACATTTGAGATGCACGCCCCTTTCTTGCATGCCTACAAAGGGAACGTTACTTCGTTAAGCCTTCTGCATTCTACGCCAGGCTTTGCACCTGCCTACTCGGCAGACAAACGCTTTCACACAGCCGAATGCTTCACCTCAACGTAGGCCTTCACACGACCACCACGATCAACGTCGCGTCACCAAATCCGCATTCGAAGTGCTCACAATTCTCATTCACAGAGTTTCCCGTGGAGCCATTGTGCCCGCGTCAATCTTGAGAAAAATGACGGAAAATTTCTCCTGCCCACACTACCTGGCTGATCTCTGCCTCTTCCTGGCAACCATTAACAAGCTTTCTGTACACTGCAATCGTCTCTTACCGGTTATAGAAGCCTTCAAGCATCGAACGCCGTATATCAATGCCGTTGTCCTGAATACCAAATCCTACGCGATTTCCTTCTCCGGCACTCGCAGAGCGCCTTGATCCTCCACGCACCTCCTGCCCCGCATATATTGAACTGCAGTACATCCCATACATACAGCCTTACCTGGCCAGTATACATTCACTGCTCACACTGGGCATACCTGAGAGTTTCACAACTCTCTGGATTGTCGACGGAACCGCAGATGCAGACAGTACAAAAGCGAATTTCCACCAACCACAAGTACGTACAATCACTTCATACGCTGTGAGCAATCCCCCCACAACGTTTCCTGCAGTAGCAACCCGGTGATATGTCGTACATCCTGCATGAGTGGCCCATAATCTGGTTGCGCACTACGTCATTGCCACGTAAGTGCGAAGGCGGTCCTGACCAGGCGAAATGTTGTGCCGCCTTCGCTATTCCCCAGTATCTGGGTACGGCAACTGACTTTCGCGCAGATGCAATGGCTGGCACGCTGCTTTTGAAAAACGCCAAACGACAAGTAACTTCTCGCGCTCGTTCCTGCTGCTTCGAAGACACACGCGAAAGGTGGACGGCACGACAGCAGCGTACGCCCTTTTTCATTGGCAGGTTCTTCGACTTGCCAAACCCCTCTTCCGCGATAGGAAAATGTACTGTGTCTCTTTCCTACAGAACTACCTCCTGCATATGCTGCCTATAATCAAGCGATCTCCTGCCTGCGCAACAATACTAACGTCGCGTGGCGGCTACTCGGACAACCATATCGACACTCATCGTACCGTTCTACACGTCAATAAGTCTCTTGCCTAACTGCGAAGCACACAGTTCTTCGACTATCTGCACCAGCCTCAACGCCTGCATCCCCACCAGGCAAGCACTCTCAGGCAAACAGACGCTTCTCCCCCGCATGAGCCTCAAGTTGACCGTCACTGCTGCCAACCACAAAAACAACCAAAACCGCACTGAGAGCACGGAACATGATCACAGCGTCCACTCTTTTCGCGCATGTTGTTCGCTGTGAGATCTTTGCATCTACGCAAACAATCCCGCCTCATTGCCGCCTTGTCACAAATGCCGTCGAGTTCGCTGCTCACCATAGGCGACTGTGACTGATTCCACAACAGCCTACAGCATCGAACATCGTGTATTGATAGCACCATCCCAGCGCTTTATTTCACACAATATCCGGTCTGTTTCAGCATCAAACGCCGTGTATTGGTAGCACCATCTCAGCGCTTTATTTTACACAATATCCGGTCTGTTTGTTCGCAGCCCTTCCTTATTGTCATTCTGCATCGTACCGTCACAGCCATTTGTGAACAGTAAGTCGTCACTGCTCTCGATGCATATGACTAACCACTCTATACAGTCGTAAAGCAACCGTAAGCAACTAACAACCGACCCAAAGCAACTATCAATTCTCGCATATTCCAGCAAAGCGCCATTCTTTTTCGCAAAGCGCCATTCTTTTTCTACGCCGTTACCACCAACACTTACAGTACGCGTCATGGCATACTATCTACACCGTTTCGTCGTCTCTGGCCGAGCAACGCGTCATCGCCACGCAGCAGCAAAAGCCGCCATGCTGTTCGCGAAATACTTCTTACCAGATGCAGTGTTATGTATCTGACATCAAGTACACATCAAAAAGATGGATTGCAGAATAACACCGTACACCCACTTTGATATAGTAATCTTCCAGCCCTCAAGACCAGGCTACACTACCCTAAATCAAGGACAGCAAGACTAGCATGACCATTGTATGACAAGCATTTCACCTTACTTCTATACAAATGCAACATTGCTCGCAGGCCTCGTGCACGATAATCTCAAGTATGCCTAAGACATCGTTATGCACCTTTGCAAGCGCGCCATTCCCTCGTATAAGCTGTCTCATCAGTCCCGACAAAGCATTTGATGACCTGCTCTGGCCTCTGCGTGTGCACACCCAAGAGGCAGGCACTCTCTGGCAACCACTGCCTTACCGTGAGACTTCATTCGCTCTCATTTCTCCAGCGTAACATGTTAAAGAGCGCAGAGTCCATTGCATATGTTCTTGTAGTTCACAGTTTCGGTGCACCCCCTTTTGCCTTTTAAGGTCAACATTCATTTCAAAAAAACGGAGGAATGTTATTCCGTCCTTTCCACCTGCCGGATTTCCTCGTCAGCTCGTGACGACCCTCAACGAATATTCCATGTATTACCCGCAGTGCTTCCTGGCCTTCAACCCACCTTTTCTTTTTCGTGATACAAGCAACTCGCCCAGCGTCACTTCTGACCACTATGACTTACTGCCTAGGAGTGAGTGTTACACAACCTTCCAGACGCCCCAGCAAACTGCAACTCTAGTTTCTGGACATACATTGTTGATCTTCCGTAAACTAGAAGTCGATGCGCAATGCCGTGAAACGCAGCTCAGCACACAAATGTTTTCTCCAGTGGAAAAAGCGCTAAGCATTACGTGGCGTGCATAAGTTGCCCTGTAAACGTTCTGTTGCACCGCCGTTCCGCCTTTGCAGAGGTAGATACATTGCATGTCAAAGCACAGGCAGTGCCAAGCGTTCACCGGGGGCGAGCTAAAGAAAAATATGAGGGGCGGAAGGCACGGCAGAAGCTTAGGCACATCACATTAGCGCATTCTTCTAGCCGCTGAAGCCCGAATCCGGTAAAACTCCGCACTTTGTCTTAAATTCGCAGAGACTAGATTTGATTCACCGGATAGTCAGGCATTTGCATGCCTGCCAGTCAAATGCAACTTTCTGTGGTTGCAAGATGATCCTACATAGAGACAGTTAAGCTTTCCATGAATTTCTTCACACCATGAATTCCTTGCATGGATGCTATGCCCCCGCACAAGTCCCACCTTCTATTCCAGCTTCTAAGTCTGCATGCTCAAATGGCAAACCACACCAAATGGACAAAGGCTACGCCTCAGCATGGGCTGCAACACGTTCTCCAATACCAGCATCCGGCGCACGCCAACATGCGCAGAATTTACAAATTGGGTTCAGCTTACTCATAGCTTTGATCCACGACCACCATTGGGTCTGCACACACGTCACAAAGCGAAGCACGGAAAAAATCCCTTCTGTCCTCACCACCTGTACAATTTTGTTGCCTGTCTGTGTCAATTTCAAGATTTCTGCCAAGTTTAACCGCCATTTAAAGACTCCAGAACAGTTCTACATTCATCGAATACCATGCATCTGGACTACTGTGCTTCTTATTAAATTCTACATATACTTCTCCTGGCAATTGCAGCGTTTTCTGACCGTCAGCGAACACTCTGCTTCACCCGACGCACGCAATACATCTCGAATTACTTCTGACTAGTCGCCACCGCCACTGCCGTTCCTGCCCGCAAATGGCAGCCACACAACTCGCTGGTCGCCCGATAGAACTGCAGTGATAAAGTCTGCAAATACAGCTTTCTGCCGCTTTTACTCCAACCCGATATGACAAACAGTCACTGTATATCGAGTTTGTTTCTCCTACGTGTCTTGCAGTACGAACCGAATGTCACTTCATCCAAACTGCACAGGCGCCCCTAATCCGGCTGAGCTCTACGTCCCTACAACGCAAATCAGAAGGCGTCATATTGCTTGCAGAACAGGCGAATTAGTGAGCAGCATAATTTGTTTAGTGGAGAAGTGCTTAAGAAACAGCTCAAACGTCGATAGCCAAAGAAGAGCACGCACGCGTCCCAGCAGCTCAGTCTTCTTACCGCCAGTAAAGCACACGCTGCAACTTCAACTTAAGTTGCAAGATGTCTATTCCCCATGTGGCCAGGCGCTCTTCTGCCCGCACCGCGAATAGTGGGAGGCTCCTTGGAAGGCATATCTCTACATATTGGTTGGAGCTTGCTGTCCACTTCTAATCGTTGCATACTCTTGAGCATGGAGGTCAAGCAGAACCATCAGTTTCTTCGATGATCTACTATAGGGCTGCATTTGCACATTGAAAAGACACAAAGTCTTAGACAGCCAAAAGCCATGACTCAAGCCGAGCCCTCATTCTTCACATATTGTCAACAAACACGGACACAACTGAAAATGCGCCAAATGCACGCGACAAGCGTCAAGTGCTCCTGATCTGGATGAATGTTATTTTCAGCCACAAGAGTGCTCACGCAATAATGTCACGGAGTACAAACTCAGCACGCCCATCAGCGCGCACCAATTGTTTGATTTTAACGGCACCGTTCGCCAACTGTCAACAATTATTCACCACAATCAACGAAAACAGCCTGCCATCACTAAACGCCAAATATCAGGGCAACTATTCTCGTCATCCAAATCTACACGATCTAATTTTTGCGTATCCCCTACGTTTCCTGCCCCTGAACGCAATAGTTGCTTTGCAGAACACACACACCGCACCTACCAACCACACCTTGCAACACCAATTACGATCGGCGCGTTGCATGTGTGCAAAAGTTGTGCAGCTTTGTACACGATTCACAGAACTTCAGTCATAGCTGATGCAGAAAAGACGTCCACCAACCAGAAAGGACAAGCAGTTCTTCTTACCGCCATGAAACGCCACTCAATAGCTACAGCATTTTCTGCAAAAAGGACCGGTCAATAGGACATCTAACTTGCATATATTTCCCGTGTCTGGCACTGTTACGCAGCAACAAAGGCCTACAAGCTGCTCGATAACAGAGCCTAAACCACAAGCAGCATGACTTGTTAAAGCAGGAAGCGCCACAGGCATGGCAGGGGGGTGGACAGAACAACAAAAGCGTACTTGCAGAACACTAGCGCACTGTTCTAATCGTCAAAACGAGGCTTTACAAGGACAACACACTGAACGTCCTATTTGCGCATGCAGCGTCTGAAATCCGTTGTGCCACCAGATACCGCCGTCTTCGCCCAAAGAATTATGGCTTGTGAGCGAGCCGTAAAGATGCGCCTAATGCTGTCTCGTGTTTGTATTATCGGTTTACACTCTTTTATCCCGCTCGGCGGTCAACTCAGGCCTACCTCAGCCTCTACGTCTGCAGTAACAGCTCACGCAGTTAGGCATTTCTTCTTAGTCCAAGCTTTTGTTCCTTCTACATTGCCAGCACACATGCAAACGAGATTACACATGCAAAAGGCAAGGTAGACGCTCGATATATTCACTCTTTCGATGAACGCAGTTTGCTTTCGGGATATTGGGTCCGCACTCATTTTTTGGGAGCACAATTAACGCAAATGCTGTCCAAACAACCAGTTTCTCTCCGCTGCATTGTAACAACCGTCACGCGGTTTCGTCGTTACCAAAACGGACTGCGGCATTCCACAACAGAATACTACAATCGGACGCCATGTATCAGGGAAACTATTCTCGGCACTGAATCCTAGGCAATTTGTTCTACTTACACATTTGCGTATTCTTGACTCTGAACGCACTTCTGTTTCTTCCATGCACACAGCACACTAACAGCCACTTCTTGTTAGTAGGACGTCGCTACTCACGCTGCCTGCGAGTGGCTCCTGCACAGCTCTGCAAATATCCAGTCAAAGTGTAGTCGTAAACTAGTTCAAAATACTGTCCACCGACGGAAGGAGGCTTTGCAGCAGGTCGTACTGAAATGACACTCAATATCAGCTGCGTTTCCTGTACTAGGCTGCTACAATGCGTCCACAGGTAGCGCCTATGTCGTTTTGCTACGTGAATACCCTGCAGTTAGAGACGCAGTCATGTTCCTTCAAAGACACCAAAAATCAAGCAGCATGATGTGGTCAAGGTAGAAGAGCCGAAGACACAACTAAAACATGGTTTTCATGAAGGCCGCGTGCTGGGATCTCAACCGTTCATCCATCAAACCGCCTAAATCAGACTACCATAAAAGCATTCAGCGTAACTTTAATCCGTGAATGCAAGACATGAGTGTTCTACGCTCAGCCAGACGTTGATGCCTGAGCTACTAAAGCAATTTCGCAAGACGGCTGCTTGCAAGAGTTCGCTATGCAGATGTATCGGCATCTGCCGTGCAATTTACGTCGCCCTTTATTATCGAATATGCAGCCTAGGCGGCCTAACCGATACGAGCAAACACATTGATAGTGTAGTACAGCCGCTGCGCCTGCACACGCAGTAGACAGATACTATAAGACAACCAGGCTCGCTGCCCCAACAGAAGCCCACAGGCCTACGCCATTGCCACAATACGCATGAAGAAACTGGAACACCCAGAAAGCTAAGTAGATGCTCGACGGTTCTAAAATTACGATGCAGGGCATCTGCCTCATAAACAAAGAATGTGCACTTGGGTTAAGAAACGCAAAAGAAAGGCACTCTCCTGTTTTAACACGTGACCGAAATCGTTCACAGAGGCTCTCAAAAGCCTGTATATTTTATGTCCATCATAATCGGCTCTGGCCGACTCCAAATGGCCAAGTGACAGCCAGCAGCACCTCTATTTCATACGTCGCCAGTGCACTCGCAGCTCCTCTGGGGTGTCAACACACCTTCCCGCAAGCACGCAACACACCCATAGCGTCTTCTGGCCAATGCATCTTCACTGCTGATGCTGCACACTGGTTAATGTTGCTCAATGCTACTGATTCCAGATAGAACTGCCGTCTTGGATTCTATATGAATGAGCGTCAGCAAAAGAAACGTGACTAAACGTTTTTGCAGAATGCAGTGGAACGCCATCGAATTTCTTTAATGTTACACGCAGCAAGCGCCATGCAACACAGCGAAGTACCTGCTGACCTCCCCTGTATGGCTTCTCGCCACCGGACTGCCACTCAGCGCCTGAGATTCTCGCGCATATTGCGAAACACACCAAAACATACAGCGTCGTATGTTCGAGCTGTCGGTCAAAGACACATCCGAAATGTGGGTTGTAGGTCAATAGCTTGCACACGCCCTAATGGGACATTCTCACAGACAGCAAACTCACATTACGATAGAGACACTCACTGGATCTCTACATTCAAAGTGGGCGATTTGCATATAGACTTTGTGGCGACGCGCCTACCTGTGTGCGCGACACAAACAGCCTTGTGCGGAGGCTGCTTGGAAGATCTCTCTACACAGATGCGTCGGAGCATCATGTTCACTTCAATATGTATGTCCACCGTGTACGCAGGCGTCCACCTTTTTGGGTAGCACAAAAGCAATTGCGTGTGGAGGCACCTTGCAAATCTTTCCCGCACAGATGCGCCGGAGGTTGCTGTGCGCTTCTCAACGCCCGCCACTATCTTGCACATCCGCTATCAGTCTTAATAATGTTGACGAGCCTTTAGACAATCTAATCCAGGCTCCGCGCTGGTGTCAAAACACTCAAAAGTTTCGCTCGAGCATAAGGCTTTGTTCTTTTCCCACTGTAAACATAAGCACAAATGAGCAGCGGACAGCGTGCATGCTTGAACCGTTCATTGTTTCAGTGCATGCAGTTTGCCGTATGGATATTACATCCGCACGCATCTCGTGAAAAAACGCATTAGAGCAAAGGCTCCTTTGTCCAAGCCGCCAGTCTCTCTTTGCTGCAATGCAACAATCGTTGGGAGGTTTTCTGACTACCATAAACGAGTTTGGCAGATCCCGCAACAGCCCACAGCCAACCAACGCCATGCCTCCGCCATGATCAACCCTTAATCCTACGTAATTTGTTTTCCCTATATTTTCAAAGCCTCTAGACTCTCAACTCACTTCCTGTTTCCCCATGCTTACAAAGCACCAAAAGCCACTTCGGACCAATACTATGTCACGGGTCACTCCGCTTATGAGTCACTGTTGCACGACTCTACATATACCCGACCATACTGCAGTCGTAAACTAAGAAACACTGCCCACTGACCAAATAAAACGAATCTCTGTAGCAGACCGTACTGAAACGACAATCAGGGTCAGCAGCGTTGAGTGCTCTAGGGGCGAAATGGCGTGTCACGCAACTTCCATAAAAAACGCTAATCGCGTTATGCTACGTGATTGCCACGCGATTGCAGGTATCACCATATTGTGTCAAAAACACGCCAAAGAACAAGCAACAGTGTGCGGTCAACGGTGAAGCGCCTCATACACCGCTTATATCTAAACGTCAAGAAAATAGCGTGCTCCGCTCCAAATAGCTCACTCTGCTGATTGCCCACGTCAGACTTAACGAAAACCGCATAATGCAACGATTCTTCACGAATGCAGCATATGAGTATTCTACGTGCAATCAGTCACTCCTGCCTGAGCTACAAAATAAATGCCGCAAGAAAGCTGGTTGCAAGCGTTCGCTGCGTATATACATCGAAATCAGCCATGCAGTTTACGCCACCCTTCACTATCGCACATGCAACCTCAGCGGTGTCGTAAGTACCGACAAACCATTCGGTAATTTACGTAGCCGCCACGTTCGCGCACACACACAACAGGCAGACGGCCTCGGACAGCCCGACTTTCCGCGCCAGCAGAAGCCTTCATTCTTGTGCCAATGCCAATATACACACAAACAAAATGACACGCACAGAATACATAGTACATGCTCGGCGTTTCCACTGTGATCATGCAACGCACATGTTGCGCGAATAGAGGATCTGAATTCGTGTCGCAAAACACAGAGCAGAAGCTCTCTCATGTCCCCTCCACTTGTTTGATCTCGTTCCCAGCGGGAGTCAAATCCCTCTGCAGCTAGAACAGTCAACTCTGGTAGTCGCCTTAATGCACGGAATTCAGTGGCTCGTATTTGTTGCGAAGTTTGTCAAAGACACCTCAATCCTGCGCAAGCCTCTGCCCTCCAAGTTGCACCACCGCCAGGACACTAACGCACCTCCTTTAGTCGCTCAAGCACACACGCAACTGAAACCACTTGTGGTCAACACGTCTCCACTGCTGATAGTTCACACTAGTGAATGTAGCACAACTCGACAGACGCCAAACAGAACTACATTGGTAGATTCTAGAGGAATTAGTCACAACAAACAAGAGCCACTGAATTCCATGCAGTAAAGCGACTACCAAAGACGCTTCAATCCTGTGCAAGCTCTTGCCCTTCAATTTACACCTGTGCAAGGACATTAACGTACCTTCTTCATTCGCCCAAACACGCAAGCAAATAGAGCCACTTGTAGTCAACACGTCTTTAGCGCTGATGGTTCACACTAGTGAATGTAGCACAACTCTACTGTCGTCAAACAGAAAATGAATGAGTGTTGACCAACACAAAGCAACCAGAAGCCTCTGCAGATTGCCGTTGAACCTCATCCAACTTCTGCAAAGTTGCCTGGAGCAAGGGCCATGCAACACGGGATAGTACCTGCACAGATCCGCCCTGTGTTGTTGCGCGCCATCCCACCGCCACGACAAAAGACTGTCGCGAGCCTTTCGAATCGTGTCAAAACACTTGCAGCGTTCTGCGTTCGATACGGCGGTCAATGACACACCGGAAAGGTGGATAGTAGGGCAAGTGACGAAACCACGTTATTCTGGAGCCACACTCACTTGATCTAGAGTCTCAAACCTACACACTCTATGGCCTGGCATTTCTGTGTTTGCGCAGAAAAAAACGGCTTTGTGCGGAGGCATCTTCCTCGATCTCTCTGCACAAGTGCGTCGGACCGCGCCGTCAAATGGTAATTTCCCGTCGCAGTCATGCACATCATCTTGGCTCTCAAGTCGACTTTTTTTCTAGCCAATCCATGGCCCACTTCAGACTCGATGTCTGCGCCGATATCCCACGCACAGGAAGTTTCCTTCTGAGTCGTTTCTTCGCAGTAAGCATTTGCACAAGCCCTTCTACGGCCTTCTTAAGGCTCGAAGGCTGTATTAATAGCTCATGCAGGCAGACGTTTTTTTTCGTTTCTTCCCAGCTGTTTCTTCTCCACTGCCAGAGCATATACTAACAAGCTTAAACTGACAGAATGCATGGTGCCGACTCGAGTTATTCACGGTTTCACTTGCGGCTTGCTGTCGGGCCATAGCGTCCCCATTCATTTACAAGAACGGAAAACACAAAAGTTCTCTTTTTTAGCCAGTCGATATTCCCACACTTTCAAAAAGCCACCACCACACTTTTTAGACACTTAACGCACTCCCTGTTTCCCCATCCACGCAGCACACCGACAGCCACTTCTGGCCAGTAGTACGTCACGCCTGACACTGCCTATGAATCGCTGCTGCACAACTCTATAAACGGCCAACCAAGGTGCAGTCGTAAACTACCGGCACATTAATGCTTACTGACCGAATAAAACGAATATTTGCCGCAGGGTTCAAAGAAGAAGTGGCACATCACTTAATCTTCATAAAGACCGTGCATCTCAGTATGCTACTTGACTGCGCCGCCGCAAGTGCAGGAGACTGCTTACTGCGTCGGAGCCACGCCGAAGATCAAGCAGCATCATGCGGCGAAAGATGAAGCTCCTAACGTAAATCTAACATGTTCGCATGAGGACAATAGCGTGCTCGGATTCCAACAGCTCATTTTGCTGATTGCCCAAACCAGACTTTACGTATGCGAGAAGCCAGTCGCTTCTGTCTGAGCTACAAAAGAAATGTCGCAAGAAAGATGCTTGCAAGATTTTGCCGCGCAACTGCGTCGAAATCAGCCATACAGTTTACTTCACCCTTTACTGCCCAAGCGACTTCACCAAAGCTGACAAAGCCTTCGACAATCTACTCCAGCCGCTGCGCGTGTACACGCAGCAGACCCCACCGGAAGCCCACAACCTCACGTCATTGCCAATATACGCACAAACTTACCGAGGTGCTCAGAACGCTAATTACATTGTTGGCGCTTCTATGGTTGCGATGCATGGCATTAAACATTGAAAAGCGAGTCTGCACTTGAGTAACGAACGGCAAAATAGAAACGCTCTCATGGCCGCACCATCTATTCAATCTCGTGCGATATCGCTTCCGTGCCACCTCTTCGATCTCCTTCTTAGCGTTTCTCAAACGCCTAAGTATTTTATGAGTGCTGCAACCGGCTCTGGCCGATTTCGCGGCAGGCTACAACTATTGAACGACACCTCAATCCTGCACAATGTCCTGCCCCTTCGTTTGCAGCACCGCCCGAACAACAACGCACATCTTATTTTCCCCAAAGCAAGCACGCACATAGAATTACTTTTGCCAAGTACGTATTCACTGCTGATGATGCATGCAAGTAAGTGCTGCACAACTCTATTGACGCCAAACAGAACTGCACTCGTAGATTATAGATGAGTGAGTTTCTACCAACAAAAGACAACGAGCAGTTTTGCATAAATCCGTGGAGCCCCACCCAGCTTCTGCAGCGTTACCTGCAGCAAGCGCCATGCAATACAGCGTAGTGCCTGCGCAGATCCGCCCTGTCTCGTTGCGCGCCAGCGCACTGCCACGCAAGTCTTCAGACCGTCACGCACCGTGCGAAACACTCCAAAACACATTCAGCTTTCTGCGTTCGACGCGGCGGTCGAAGACACAGCTGAAAGGAGGATAGCTTGATAGCAGCATGCGTACACCCCAGTACAGCACTCTCGTAGGCACGATAAGAGAGAGCACTGCAAACAGTCGCAAACTGAATCTCTAGCGTACAAGCACAATATTAACGCATCTGCTGCTCTTCCAGGCAATCCTTCTGGGGCGCAAGGCAAAAACAACTTTGTGCGGAGGCACCTCGCAAGACTTCTCTGCAAAGATGCGTCGGAACTTGCCATGCATTTGTACATGGTCACCTCCCGATTATGCTAACTTAGCGCTCTCACAACCCTCAATCAACTTTTCGATAACCTAATTCAGCCTCTACGCATGCGGATCCCAGACAAAGCATTCTCAGGCAGCTAGGTGTTCCGAGCATGATCCTCTGTTCTTCTATCACTTCCAGCATACTTCGAGACAATCCAAAAAGCACAAACTGCTCAATGCACGCTCGAAGTTTTCAAAATTTCAACGCACGTCGTCTCCCTCTGACGAACATGCACTGATGCCACGAAACAAAACACGCAAACGCTTTAATGTCCTCATCAGCTGCCGGATTTCCTCGTTCATGTGGGCCAATCGAGTCCATCATTATCAACTGCGACCGATTCCACATCAGTTTACAGCCATCAAATTCCAAGCATTAGTAGTACAATTCTCGGCATTCCATCATACGCAGTTTCTCGCTCCTTCCTTCGCAGCGCTCTCAACTCACCTTGTGCTACCCAGCTTGCAGGCAGCGCACGTGAAATACTTCCTGACCAGTACGTGTTCACTACTCATGTTGCGTTTCAGTGACTGGTGCACAACTCTACAGGCGCCCGATCAAGCTGCAGTGATGAGTTATGCGCAAAATGCTGTCCGCCGACGAAAACGAAGTAAACGCGACTGCAAAGTGCCGTGAAGCGCCACTCATCTACAGCAGCGTTTCCAGCAGTAAGGACCAAGCGCTACGTCACCTTGCCTGCATATGTCCACTTTGGCTAGCCACCCTACTTCGCTGGCAAGCAAGTTCAAAGGCCTGCAATCTGTTTGTCAAATGGCCAAATCTCGTAAAGCCACACGCAGCATTATGTGATCAGCGTGCCGGTGTCAAGGACAAAGCACGAATGTGGATGGCAATGGTACTACAGCGTACAGCTGTCCCACTGGCTCACTTGTAGCTACCACAAGTGGCTACACTGGGCCCCCAAAACGTATCTGTGTCGTGAATTCAGCAACGCAGGACATGCAACTTTGCGTGATAGCCCGTCGCACATCTTTGCCCGCGCAGTTGCGTCGATGTTCGCTCTGTACCTCCAAGCAAGTGCTCTTTCGCGCACTTCTGATAGCTTTGCAGGTATTGTGAACGGGCTTTCGCTGCATTTCCTACATAAATTGCGCCCAGCCTGGAATCAAAGGACTGTCAGCTGCCTGATGCGCTGTTGCAGATCATTTCCTCACTTTTCATCCGGCTGCTTGCGCTTTATAGTTACGCGGCATTGCGGATCATGCATTTGTTGCTTGTAGCAGTCGCGCAGTTGACAATATCTCATTTTTCTTATTCTGGTTTCCCGCTGTCAGTCACCCGGCACAAGTAGTGCAGTTTCACATTTCCCATTTTTGGCACCCAAAGAGGGCAAAGTGAACCCTGTAGATACCATAACAGCTCGCGTTTTTCTTGCCCTGCAAAGTTTCAACGTGATTAAGCTTTGGAGCCTTCTAAACACCTCAAAGGGTGATCAAAGGGCACGCTTTTGAATAGCTCACAGCAACGAAGCAAGTCATCTTGACAGTTTACTGCATAGCGACGATGCAGTAATGCAAGTGACACCACGATAAGCTGTGCTTTCCACGCATAGGCAGGTGTGCCTATCAGCAGGCAACTTATAGAGTTCATTTCGTGTCGCTGTTGCTGGCCAACGGAACACGCAGCGCTCGCTGGCTTCTGTTGTCAGATTGCAGAGCTCCCTGTAGCCTTGGCACCAGCTGTGGCTAGTGCTCTGAAACGTTTCGCCTTACCAGTCACTCAACCGCGAGCTTGGTGCGGTGGGGAACACGGTTCCGACCAAAAACAAGTGACCAACGTCACGAAGCACTCTAGAAAATTACCGCAATGCGAGCCGAGAACACTTTGTATCAGCACCGCATTTGTGAAACAGCACATTTCAGAGTTGAGGTTTCAGAGTTGAGGAACAACCGTGAGGCGCCGGAAGGCTATAGCTCATCATGACTACGTTCTTCAGCGGCACTTACAATACAAGAGCCATCAGGGGCTTCTGCAAGTCTTCGCTTGTCATACTCTGCTTTTTTGCCTGCTCGAAGGCCATTGAAGCACTTCATCACTAAAAATGTCACAGCGAGAGCCGCCGCCAAGACGAACAGTGTGCAGAAGCCTAGTGTTGTTCGCCGACCTCTACGAACGGGGACAGAGGAGCCTCTATTGGTAAGTGTTTCAAGATCTAAAGGCATGTCCATAAGCTCAACGTGGCTGGCGCATTTTCCTTCATTGGCGCCATGCGTTGCCAACCACAAGAACAAAGTAGGAATGAAGAAACGTAGCGGGGAGCGGTACATATTAGGCGACAAGAGACACCTATAACTTGGATTTTGAGGAACAAACGATATTGGTTTTTGAAATAAATTTGATAATTCAAAGAAAGAGGAGGTAACTCAGAGAAGCAGCAAGATCTACTTTGCTGCCGAGACACAAGGCCCGCCACTGTTCTGTGTCGGCAGGGGTTCCACTGCTCCTGACTGTTGATTGAGACAGGTTTTGCAAACCATTCTTCTCGAAAGTTAGAGATGGAATTTCAGGATATTCTGGAGTTTATCTTGTCTTGTTCTGTACTTACATCCTGTTAGCACGTACGCTTTTCTTCTGTTCTGTGCTCTTTCGGACTCGTAGAAAATGCGGTTGGTCACACAATCAAAAATGCGCGTAGAACTCTAGCGCATTCTCGTGGTGTTTCCAAGAGCATTGCTGTGCTAGACTAATCTGCTGCCGTAGCAAGCCGGTGTACTTACCCATGATCCTCGTCTATGCTAGAACCACCACCGTCCTCTTTTGAGCACGGTGTTTTCGCGTAGTTCCACTAACTTGACTTTTGTAAGCCTCCAGTTGCATATCTCCCATATCGCATTTCTTTGAGGGTAGGTCACACTTGACGAATCTACAGCACTGACGCACTCATGATCAGCTGTCTTGCTGCTGAATCGTTTCCTGTGTTTACGCCCCGTCGCAAGGCATCTTGCCGCAGAGTGGTTCCAACTATGCTTTACAATTCGTCCGTAGAAACATCATGCGCTTGGGCGATTTGGAAAAGAACATTTTCTCCAGAGCTCCAACCAATCCACACTACAAAGCGATGCATGAGAGTGGGTGATCCGTGAAACAGAGAAACCCTTATTGCGTGTTTCCAGATTCTGTGTGTGGCTGCGTACCCACGTTATGCTTTCTTTGGAAGCAAGCATCGACACAAGTCTTTCCAAAAGTCTCAGAGGAAGTGTAGTCCCCACTCTGAAATTAGATCAGTGCGGAGCCCGTTCCAGGCCCGGCAGCAGGACTGCTAGGTCTAGCTGGCCTTCTCCAAGATCTCAATGCAGATTACTTCGACGTAGTTTAAACCTTCGAAAGGCTAGGGTCAAGCCCTAAGGCGATACATCCTAGTTTCAGTGAATCTTCATTTGAGTTGAGCAGGGCCTATTGCCTCGGGTATTTAGCCGGGAGCATCGGCGAAATAGTAAAAAGTTGTAAAAGTTTAGGGTTTACGGTTTAGGGTTTATGATTCAATTGTAAACAGGGTCACAAGATGATGCCTTTCGCTGAAAATGTGTTGAGGAACCACTGCTCCAGTGTTTAGCGTTGAGGGTTTACGTTTAGTTGTTGATGGGATTGAGCAGCCTATTGCATAGGAACTCCGGATTGCTTTTTTTGCCGAGAAAAGGAAACTGCATTGCCAGCACCCTCTTGTAAACACGGTGAGGCAACACAGCTATTGTTTCAATCACTACCCTTATTTTTTTGTTGACTCTTCTTCTTGCAAAGCGGGAAAATGCTTCCGCTCATTGTGTCACGGCACGCTGTGCTTCCCTGAACTCAAACCTAAACCTTCGACAGCGAGCCCTTCACCCTTCACCGTAAACCCTAGACCCTCGAAAATAAACCCTAGTCCTTGGAGCTTAACATTAAACCCTCAAACAAACACTGAACCATCATGCCTAAACCCTAAACCCGCACGAAACTGCAAGCTTTCAACTCCAAATCTTAGAGGCTGCTCTGCACGCAAGCGACTATTTATATGCTATTTTTGTGTTTCCTTCGTATTTTGTACCGTTTACTTTGATTTTTTGGGGGTAATTGGCCCCCTTAGACACATTTTTTTAATCTGCTGTCGCTTTTCCTTGTTTTTCTGCTGCTGCTTCGTACTGCAAAACTGTGCTAATGATGCTCCCTCTGCAGTCTACTGCCACTAAAGTGTCCTCATACTAGGGCAGGCGTAAACGATGCGCGAGCTATTGCAAATATATGTACAAACACCTGAATCTAGTTATACTAAATATGGGAAAACATAAGTAAACCGGGAAGAAATAAAGTTAGAGACGCGGACACACGTAAGTGTTTTCCGAACCAAATACATCGCCCCCGCAGCAGCTGAACTGCTTGCGGCATGAATGAGGTGAAACGCCACAAAATATATGAAAAGATGAACAAAATTCAAGAAGAAAAGTTGAACACTTCTGCTTTTATTCCTCCTGCTGCCGCTGCTGCTGCTGTTCCTGCTGCTGTTCGTGTTTCTAGGGATGGAAAAGCTCCTGCTGGCTTAGCGAGCTTGCTATCTGTTACTCCTCATACACGGGTTCTCTCAAAAATAAGGTGGACTGCTTTCAATGTTCAATACCCATTGCCCGCGGCTTCGGTGCCGCTGCTGCTTTTGCTGATAATACGTTAGTTGGTGCTGCCGCGTCTGTTGTAGGAATTCTTCCTCCTCTGAGTTGCTGCAGGAGCAACTTAGTTGCTGGTGTGACGCCTGAAGAAGATGTAGGGAAAGACTTCCGTTTTCAGTCGCGACAAGTGTAGGCAGCTAAGGAGCTGAATACTTCCCTGTCCACGGCCTTGTTACTGCGAATTATCGATGGATCTTCAAAGTGCAGCAGCCTCTTGAAACAGCAGCAGCGCAGGCATGGTAAGGCATGCTACGCACTTGGGAATTCGTGTGAACCCGGATATGCCTGTATGCCTGAACAGAGAACTGCAACGTGAATGCGCAGTGGGTAGTTTCGGCTTCGCAAAGCATGGTACTGAACTGACTGCGAATTATCGATGGATCTTCGAAGTGCAGCAGTCGCTTGAAACAGCAGCAGCGCAGGCATGGCAAGGCATGCTACGCACTTGGGAATTCGTGTGAACCCGGATATGCCTTTATACCTGAACAGAGAACTGCAACGTGAACGCGCGGTGGGTAGTTTCGCCTTCCCAAAGCATGGTACTGAACT
This sequence comes from Eimeria necatrix, assembly GCF_000499385.1. Taxonomy (NCBI): domain Eukaryota; phylum Apicomplexa; class Conoidasida; order Eucoccidiorida; family Eimeriidae; genus Eimeria; species Eimeria necatrix. The sequence goes on from NW_013653383.1 coordinate 24,212, forward strand.
GACTGCTCACAAGATCAAAATAAAGGAAACAGAAGAGCAAGGATAAAGCAGGAAAAAAACAGCAATGAGGGCAGTAAACCGAACTAGACATACACCCAGACAAATGAAACAGCGGCACATCGCGATAACCTAGAAAATGATAGTTTGAAACGAACTCAGATGCTTTACAGTGCTCTTGTCATTTGAAAACAAGTGATGCAAAGAGGGTGCAAAAAAAAGATAAACTAAAGTGTGAAAAAGTCACTGTCCCGGCGCGTTGTACGCACATCGTACAGTTATATGCAATAAAAATTATCTGATTTTGACCGTTTCAAATGTAGTATTACGACATTGGGAAGGTATTATTTGGTCGCTTAGTATTCTGGGGACAACGAATTCAACGGGGAGATTATTGGATTCTGGGGTCTGGCCCACTAGCTCTTGGGGCAGTGGATACTTATTCTGTTGCACGCACGCGTTTCATGCTAACACAAGCAATAAGAATAGCTCTCATCGGTTTTGCTTTCAAAACAAACGAATCAACAACTAAATAGCTGCAAAAATGAATGAACCAACTAAAAGGAAGGTAGTGAACATAAATAAACAAACCCCAAAACAGTTTGCTAATGACGCTATTTACATTGCACCGCAGAGACTTTTCTGGCTAGCTTATGCTACTGGCTAGCTATCAGCATGAATAAGTGGCCTAGTATGCTGCTTGTCTTTGTAAAGAGCGACCTATCTAAACCCTAGATAATCATTTCGTCAAGTACCCACGTACATTTCGATCTAGCTGCCGAATTTGCTAACTAGCTCCTTAATAAGGCGCGAAGAAGGACTCTAGCTTCATACTAACAGTGCATCTGCTTGGCTAGCTCTAGCTGCCGCTTCAGCGGCAGCCCGTAAATGAATTATTAAAATACACCAGCAAATCAGGCTTTAAGTAGCAGAGTCAGAAGCCCTCGATATTAGCTGCTTCTGACTCTGCTGCTGCTGTCTCATATGTGTGGCTGCTGCTGTTGAGTCTTCTGCTGCTGCTTTGGATGCCGGTGCTATAGCCTAGAGTGCAGCTGCTGCAACTCTCTAAGCAGGTTTCTTGCATAGTAAGCAGGCTTTTGAAAGCAAAGTAATCCTGCTTTATCTTTCGCTCCCCTCACATGCTGCGACTGCATAGGCTGCCTCGTTTATTGCGGCTGTGTCTGCAGCACTGTAGCAGCAGCATAAGATTCGCCGGCAGTCAAAATACCGTGCTGCTGCTGCTGCTGTAACTCGCAGCCTGTGGCCACACAACTTGATTTCGATGAAGGTTCGCTAGTTACTGCCCCTCCTTCTGCTGCAGCATCTGCCACTGCTGCCACAACGTCTGCTGGTGCTGCTCGCCGCCGCGTCTGCTGCTGCTGGTTTGCTGCTGAAGGTGTGCGTGGCCCCTCCTTAATCATTTCGTCTCATGACATTGATAATTCCAAAAGAAGATGCAGCGGGGCTTCAGCAGGAATTGCCGCTATTTGCCGCAGCATGCACAGGAAAGCGGCCGCAGCTATTGAAGTGTCAATGACTCATTGTCATATTATGCTACTGCCACGTGCTGCTGCTGCCATTTGCTGCTGTTGCCACGTGCTGCTGCTATGTTCTGTCAACTGTGGACAGCATCACCATCGCCCAACTCACAGCCGCTGCCGGCCCACCGTAGCTTACAGCTCCAGGCATTTGAGGCGGACGTCTGCTGCTTCGTCTGTGGCTGCTTTTGACTTTGCAGCAACACACAAAGGGGTGATGGCGACGCTGCTCCTGGTTTGCGGCTGTCACAAGGCTGCAGCCGTCAGTAGCAGACTTTGATCCGTCTGCACTTACAGACCCGCAGTAACACCACCAGCACATGCGTCCGCAGCGGCAGCTGTTGCTGCAGTAACAGCAGTCGCGTCCCGCTTCTCGTTCCAAAGCTAAACGTAGCATCTAGTTCTAAAAAATACATTGCATGCCAAGCCTATTTATCTAGTTGAATCTATGAAAACAATTATTTGTAACAAGCAGAAGTTGACAAAAAAAATCAGACTAAAAGCAATAAGCAATCCAGACAAAGAACGGCAGACTAGAAACACACAAGGACATCGATGCAATGAAATATCAATCAGCATAGATACACTTACTCTCACGTACTCCACAGATAACGTTCCCGGCGAGGCAGAAAGCTCCACGTTCGCTAAACTATGTTAGTGCGTTTCAAAAACAAGTAAATGTTGTTTGAGAAGAATCACAGTTTATCTGTTTATGCATAATCCAAGCCTTCAAGGAAATGTATATAATCGAGGCATGGCGCTTTTACGGAATTTCAATTGGAATATTATTCACACAGTGCATTTATGTGCCCTGTGTCGAATTTCTAGAAATATTGAAAAATGAGGGCTTACTAGAATATGTTATGGTGTGTCTAATGCATTTTCGCATACAAGAAAAGTGCATATACTTTCAAGCGTGCAGCATTGACTCTTCTTCAACGTTCGCCTAACGTGGCTGACAAGTCTGAGTACGAAAAATTCAGAGAGGAATTGACAAAATATCTCTCGCTGATCCGATGCCGGGTTAAAATGAGACATTGTGATGCTGGAGATCTACTAAATGAACCGCAATAAATTGTAGGTTCTCCAGAAAAGCGTAGGATAAGGCGCATTTGGTAGCTTACCGCGCTGTTGGGGCTCTTTCCGAGTCGTCCTACGTAGTAAGCGGCGATCATGCGCGTAATCAAGTATCCTCCGAGATAAAAGTCAAGGAGTGAAAATTGGTGAGGCCACAGGCCCAGTGGGAGGAGTTTGCACTCTTTATTTGATGTGCATTCTCCGTGTTGCAGGCGCTCAGAAGTAGAGCGGTGGAGTCTTCTAGTGGCTTCCATTCATAAAACAACTACATTACTTTGCACCGAGAAGACCAAAAATATCTTGTAGACTTTTTTGTAGAAAAGTGCAACGATAGTCTGACCGTGGCAGTCTGCTCGCTGGAACACTGTTCTTAACTCCTGGTCCAGGATACCCTGCTGCTTCGTCGGAGTCCCTAGGAAAATAGAATAAGCCCGTAGGTCTAGCTGCGCTTCTCCAACCTAAGCTGTTCCCCTAACCATGGAGCACCGGCATTCAATTAATGAGCTAGCGTACATTCTGCAGGCGGGCGGGTCTCATCGAAAAATTCGGCTTCCGACTTAGACTGCAAATAATTACGTCAAAGCTTCCTTGATGAAATTGCTGTTCGATGATAGCTAGCAAATAGAGTACCCTCCCCACATAAGCGTATGCGGCATTCAACATAGTGGAGGCGCTCTTGACGCCTTAATTACTGCGTTTTTCTCTTCCATTTAGGCCTTCCAAAATCGGCCATGAAGCTCTTGCTGGGCCAGATTTCTTCTTCATTTAGTGTTATTCAGCACTCGAACAAAAAGCGCTAGGCATTCAAGTGCACCTTTGACTACGCAGTTGCAAATTAACCCTTTCAGGCAAGCCGACGATTAGACGTATAGTTTGTTTCTGTCATGCGGCATTCAGACAGAAGCCACTGGCCGACCGCTGTTTACATATAAAGAACACGATTTAAATTGCCTGACAAACAGAGCAAACTGTACTTCGGCGCGCGGCAATCCTCATGATCGTTAAAAAAATCCGCTCAGTCTCCTCGTTTCTGGCTCCAGAACGAGCCTGACTACGTAGCAGCGCGTTAGACGTTACTTAGCTCAACGACTATCACCACTTATCGAACGTATCTTGAATTGTCAGCAAACGCTGCTTGGAGTAAGTGGTACGACAGGAAGAATCGAGGCATTTTCCAAATAGCGCCACAAAAAAGCGCATGAAAATTAGGACGGCGGCCTTTTTGTATAAGTAATCGACGCAATTTTATTCCTCATGTAAGTACGCTTGCAAAGTTTTCAACCAGCCAAATAAACGTCAGTGTCGTCTGACACCGTAGGCTTTATTCTGGGAGTGTCCATCCGCATGTGTGTGCTCGATGCAAACCATAATGTTTGAAAGAGATATCTTGAAAGGATCGCAAAAGCTCTCTACATATCGAGGAGGCCGCAGAGCATTGCAAGTCGGAGCCCCGGGTGCACAGCCCAATTCTGAAAACAGTACAAGCAACAAATGAGTGCTCGTTCGAATGCTGGTTCGCCTTACCTCGCAGAATGTCCATAATCGAACACCAAATCGCATACTAATACGGTAGTGCAAGTACTGCAACGGCACTATCCATGAGACAAGCATGCGACGCCTCAACAGCACGCACTGATTGTCTCGAACACAGCGGAAAGGAACAGGTAAGTGGCCGCCTTCTTGACAAGCTGAGCAATGCTTGGCCTGCAGGTCAAGTAATGCTTCATGTAGATCAGACACATCGCCACACTTCGCATCCAGAAGCACCGAATATTTCTGTTGTTATCGAGTACGAAATCATTGTGTATGCTCAGATACTTCAACACCGGATAAAAAGGTGCTTCATTCAACCGAATTACCTAACCACGTGTTCGAGCTGCTTTTGATTCTATGATTAACAGGATTTAGTGCCTTAGAAGAGTGGCAAAGTTTTGGACAAAGCAGATACAGCAGTGAGTGCCAGGCCACCACCGTACGCAACCTTCAGCAGCAAAAATGCCCACGTCCGCACCTACAGAAACGCTGGAAAGTAATCCTGTTAGCAATGCATAACGGATTCTGGCAATTGCGAGGCATAAAGGGTTTTAGAATTCAGAAAAAGTGCTCGCGTGATGCGAATGAATCAACAGCCGCAACAGCTCAATGCATGGAGGGCGTTGTTGCCCTACGCAGCGAAGTCCGGCTCCTTCACTCACTTCGCTCCAAACCACTGGGTAGCGGCAATTTTCGAAGCTCATTTGCCAGGCGAACGCAGTTCACACCTGCCAAGAGACGTGGCTGAGTCATAAAGCAGCTGGGGCAACAAGATTGCGGAACCCACTTTGCAGGGCACAAACGCGAACAACGCCTTGTGCGGGGCAGACTTACGGGCTGCACGAGAAAAAGGCATCATACGCCAAGAGACGCTCGACGCTTTGCAACTGCTCAACCGCTGTTTTCCGCAGACTCCTAAACATGGTATGCTACAAGCGGCCGGCACGGTGGTTTTCAAGCGCATTGAGTACATTCCAATAACTGCATTCCGCATTGCTGAACATTGGCTGCTCTCGGAGAAAGCTTCCCTTTTCGCAGCTCGCAGCAACGTCGCAGGAGAGCCTATCACTCGTCCACATTGTGTGTAATGCTTGTAGTGTGGAAACAGCGCGTACTGCACCTATACCAATGGCGCCGCTTCGCACAGCAGCGAGGTGGTAGGTAGCGAACAGATTTTTTTGTTCAGAACGCTCACAAATGCCCATCGACATGTTGCGATCTCCGATAAATTCGACATGCACAAGTCGAAGCGTAGATTGCGGGGACCTAGGGTGTACGTGGACCCCAATATGAGACGAGTCATGTCTGGAAAGGCGGAGTACGACGCCTGCTGTTCGCCGTGGGTACATCGCTGCGTAGGGCAACAATGCCCTTCACACATTCAGCTGTTGCGGGCATTTTGCAGCCGTATACGTCTAGTACAATGATTTTGGTGGCATCACACGAGGACAGCAAAGCATATGAAGGACCTTTCTCGGCGAGCCAATTTTCTGTGCTGCAAATCGTCATTGCTCTCTGTCAAGGGTTAAGCCTGCTCAGTCACATTTGCTCTTGCTACGGTTCATGCATTGAAGGACGAACCACGTAGTACAGCTGCTAATAGAGGATGCCTAGAAAGTTTTGATAAGGCCGGTATTGACAGTCAGTCGATTCCCTCGCACACTGTTGTTACATAGAGTGCGAACAATGGCTGTCACCAATACTATTTTCACTTTCCACGGTAATCGGAAACTAATGGCAATGAAGAACGTCATGTTTTACAGGGCCAGAAACTGAATCCGTGTTTTGCACATTTTTCTGGAAGGATGATTTGAAGAATTCTCACCAAATTATGCAATTCTCGATTTCCTGCGATGAAGGTTTAAAAGCAGTGCCCTGCAGAGAAAGCATCCGCATAAGTCACTGTTCTTCTCGTAAAAGCCTGCTATGCGCCTAAGAAGAGGGAGCGGGAAAAGAGCAAAGCACTTCAATCAAGCAGTTGAATCTCCATTCGTCTTTGTTATGGGTGTTCTTTCTTTAAACACCAAGAGTTCCTAACTTGCGCGCCCAGAAAAGCCTGCAGACGCTAGCGTTGACGATACTTACCAGTTAGCGGTCACTCGAGAAAAGCTTTCGAATTTCTCTGTAACAGCATGTAGGGAGCAAAAGGCTCTGCTACGACTAAGCTTCAAAGTTTCCTTAAGTGCAGCCAGAGTGCTAACAACGCTGTTGAATGACCGTTTGGACTCACCGAGGCGCTTCTGAGGACCCCGAGGGTCTGCCTATGAAGAAACCCTAGTTTACCCAGGTAGAAAAAATATGAAGTAATGTTTCCTTTACTGAGTTGCATCTCGAGAGGAGATAAGCGAGAATCAGTGAAGCCCCATCAGGCAAAGCTCTTTGCTGTGTAGCCAAATACTGTACTACGCGCGACAAAAAGAAGATACCTTACCATGCACTTTGTGCTTATAACCGTTGTACACCGGTGAAGAAACCATGCATATCCTACCACACTGACGAACTGGCTTCCACAAATTCAGGGGACTGTGGCCCCACCGCGGCGAAGCTTTCTGATTCCTAGCGCGCGAAAACGTACAAAGTATTGTTAGCTACAAAATGGTGGATCACCAACGTGATGCCGAGAGGGTCGCACACATTCTAAGGATCCACCGGAGTTGATGACACAGAGCGACATATCCAGATTCACGTTCGAGTATTCACAGCCGATCAAAAGTCCTTGTGAATGTGTTCGCTCTCATTCAGCTGGGTCAGTGCTTATTGCTGCTGATGTTTCGAAATATTGTGACATTGCTTTCTCTCGGACTGCTCACATTGCTGCACAGGTAAAAATCAGCTGGACCTGTTCTGCAGAGGATTAAATGACTAGAATCTGCCGCAGTACGTCTACATGAATAGACTGGCGCTGCTGCAACGGAGCGGATTCGTGCCTAGTGTAAGCAATTGGACGAGGGGTATCATCCTTCCTACGAACAGAGCTTCTGACTACGAGAAGCAAACCAAGGGCAGTCGACCGGTAAAAAGCTCATGTTATGACCTTTTTGTTTACGTCCTCTTGAGATGACTACGCATATCCGTAGTGCTTCGCTCGATATGTTTATGTATACCAATAAAAAACGCGGGATCGGAACGATATGGACGGTATTGTATGCGGCAGCTCTACCGTACTACCGGTCTTATTCCTCCGTTCCTTGAGTTCACATTGTCAAGCATTTGGTAACAAGGACTTACAGTGCAGACAAAATTGAGGCTGCGAGGGAAAAATGCGGCAAGGATGAGGGGCAACGCAGAATCTCTGAAGCCAGCACTATCATCGGAGGATAGATATTAGCGTCGTACAATGTGGAATCCAGTAACGCAGGAGCCATGCTGCAAGCTACCATGATGCTCTAATACAGCTTTTGCCTTAATGTAAGGTGAGCCCCTATTGGCTTTGCTGGTTTTGGCTTCCGCTGTACCATAGGCGTGCGGCTGTTTCCCTAGAATAAATGAATGTTTCTTTTCCGTTGCGGCGTGAGGCGACTGATGTAAACGCTGCTTCACCTTCAGAGAATGTTCACCAACACGGAAACATGAACTTAGAGAAATGCGTTATTCTTTGCTATATTCAGGATAACTTTTGATGCCTCTTTGTGGCTTCTGTCCAATTTTAGATCCTTGCAAATCACGCCGAGAGACGCATCTAAAGGAACAAAATGGGAAAAGTGGCAAACAAAAGGAAGCTGAAAAAAGGTAGCTCGCTTTTCTCAAAGTGCGTCTTCAAGCTGTATAGTTCAAATTTAGGATTCCTTCGTGCACTGCCGGAGCGCTAGTGCAGTTTTGAGCTAGACTTCCTTGCACCGTTCCGGACAGTAGCTAAGTAGCAGCAAACTGTGCGCATAGCAGTATTTCCAATGGTCAGTAGCGTCGGCATAACGCGTAACTGATGCTAAGATCGCTAGCATGGCAGGAGACGTGTAACACCTGCATTATCAGTGGAAGTTCTGAAAGTCATCACCATTTTGTCTGGTGCCTTCGAGCTCCTATCCAAATACAACTCGCTGCCAGTAACCAATCGTGCAGAGCAGCTTTTTGGAGACATCTGCAGACGTATCTATTGATTTATTACCACGACGCATCCAAGAGGGCGTCGATCCTTAGAAGCTGTCCAGTGATGGCGAGTGCACGAAAAATAGTAACCGTTCCTTCAGTTTAACTGAATCGAATTACCATTATATTAGTGTATGTGCTAGGGCCAAGCTACTTGCGCTAAGCGGCTTTTAGTTTCACACGCCACGTGATTCCGATCGTGAAAAGCGAGGTTCTTGGGTTTTACTGCGCAAACCCTTTCACTCTTAGGCCTGCTGGGATATGCTGGCTAAGTTCTAGGAATCATGTACTCCGTTTGTTGACTTCAATATACTGGTAAACGCAACAGGATATTTTATATGGATTGGTGGACTGATAGTGGGATGATGACTGCTGGCAGAACCACCATCGGTAAGTGTTCCGTTGCTGTTCGTGTTCCATGACGCCCATGTATAAATATTCTACTGTAGTTCTGCATAGTTGAGCACCGCTTTGCCCCTGCCAGAGTCACTAGCGGATACTGTCACGCGCAACTATGTAGTTGATCATAAGGTCGCAGACATGTGTCTGGAGAAGCTCTAGTGCCTTCCTTAGCGCACCTGCACAGTAATACTTTTTTAGTTGGTTGTACCGCCGTGCTCATTTTTCTGCCGCAGTGGGTTCTTTTTTTTTCAGCGCAGAGGACCGCTTTTAATTGCCAATGATAGCTGCGCATTATATCGGTCTGACAGCATGTAATTTTCCGCCGAGCGACTGAGCATCTTCAGTCACTAGCAACGTAGACTTGAAGACTTTAAAAATAGAATTTTAAAGAGCTTGTTCAGAGAAACTATGCAAATCATTCCACCATTAAGTTCACAATCTTAAGTTTGTTCTCGTTACTATCCTAACGGCTGTTACATGAAATGAACAACATTTTAGTAAAAGCATGTGGAGAAAACCTTCCTGAGTCGTTGGCGTTAGCTTTTGCTGCAATTCCAGGTGCCAATAGAGTCAGATCAGCATGAATAAACATAGTCAGGAATGGCGAAACCTCAGAGTCTCAAAGATTCCGCATAATTGTTTCAATCATGGTTATAAATTCACGTTCCCTTTTTCCAGTTCATGTTTTTCTGGTGATACTCTGGAAGCTTGCGAGAGTGAATACTTGTCTTCAGCAGTAAGCGTGCTACCGTTTTGGTGAAAATGACTATGACTGTCGTAAGTGACGAATTGCTTCATGAGTAGTCCAATAAGGGTACTCGAAGAAAAGATAGAGGCGTGTATTCGGGTAAGCAAATTAATTCGGCTGGTGTGATGAGCATTATTGAATATCCCCACTGGCAGCTGTTGATGGGATCAATCAAAATAACGCCGTACAAAACTTCAGTGCCTGTACTTCTTTATTGGATAGCAGTTCCTGCTATCTGCCGGATATTCGATGAAGCAGTATTGGCTCATAAAGCTATAGAGATGTTCACGCTTCGTGGCTGCAACTTCGAAAATCACAATCATGGTTGCTGACGTAACGCATTACTATCGAAAAACGTGTTTTGAAAAGCTAAGCGAATAGCAAAATCGAACTGTTTTATTGTTCTTAAGAGATCATCAGAATTGCGCATGGACCAACAGCGTGCAATAGAACAGGGACTTTAGAAAAATGTTGGAGTCTTTGAGGAGTGTGATCCTGTGGTTTTCTGTTCCTGACCTTTGGACTGGTTTGCGGTATCAGGTCGTGCACGGGCAGGATGCTTTCACCCACATGAAGGATAGTTTCTGAACATATTTGATTCAAGGCATCGTATATTTTTTGCGGTAGAGCGAACAGCCTTATTGCACGTCCAGTTTGACAGCCTCTGTTTTGTGGTATTCACGCCAACGCTTTAGTGGAAGGAGAAGGAAGGTGGCATCTCCTGTTTAACAAAAAATAAATGAAAAGGAGCAAGGTAAGAGCAACATCATTGTCTGATTAAGTGTTTGCGCATGTGAAGATGAAAATTTTGACAAATACGCCTGACTGTGCCAATATTGGACAGAACGCCTAATTGCGCACATTGTTCTCCGCTTTCGGGTGATCCGAAAACGCTTTTCTTCTGCAGCTCGGGGCGATGCCAGCAACACGGTTGAATTACTAGTAAGTGTTCCATCGAATTTTGTCTTGTCAAGGAAACCTAATCACGGTAATTTTGTGAAGTAATAGCAGCCACGATGCACCGAAGGCTTTACGACAAAATTTGCCTACGCGGGATTTGCTGCATTAGATTCCCTAAAGACGGTGCTTTGTAATTGTTCCTTCTTGCGCCCTGAGTAGCAAGGTAACCAGCGCAGGCATTCTGCATGAAATATAATTCCTGCGGAGGATAATGAATGTTCGATAGTTCTCGAAAGATAATAAATGAATCATTCAATTACCTCGTACATAACTTACGTTACTGCTTTTGCTGAAGCAGGTATACAAAAGGTTTTTCCTGTACGCTGCGTTGATATGATGAAATGCTTTTGTATTTGTCATGAGTTCGTTCGAAAATATAGGAACTTTGAAATACACGAGGGCTTTTGCGTTAGAAAATGCGGAGCACCTAGCTCTGTGTATGCTACAGCGTTTTAGCCATAACGAAAAGCATAGTCTCTAACACCGCTCAAAAGTCCCGCTGTTGGATTTGTGCATTACTTCGCGGTCGTTAAGAAATTGCATGTATTCTAAGCAGATGGCGATTCTTAAATGCCAGATGGACAATTCAACAGAGCAGCAGCCTTGGACCATGATATTGGAGCTACGCATATGGATTCACTTTTCTCAAGACAAAATAGGCGGGAGCTCCCCAATAGCTTGTAAAGCCACCTGTTACTCGAGTATGGAAAGAGCAAGCAGTTCCTTTAGAACTTGCGATCTGCAAATGCCACAGTCTCTGTGAAGCTGTCTTCACAGAGGCATTGCCGCATCAGGATCTACAAAAGGGCCCTGTGAAAGCAGCTTCACGAAGAGGTCCTGCACTCATCTGCACTGCTTCTGCGCCCAAAGTCTGATAAAACGTGCTAATAGTCCAGCTCGTGCAGAATATCGTTTGAATTAAGAAAAAGCCCTCTGTAGAGCGAGCTGCTTTTTCTCCTGACACTGGGGCATTCCAAGAATCTCATGGGACAGTCAAGCTGCAACGTACTGTCTGTGACATGAAGACGGCTGAGCCCATCAATGCAACAGAGGGCCAACGAAGAATTTCTGATGGGGAATCCGAACATTTCGGGCAGACAGACAAGAGGTCTCTGCTAGAATAACACTACACACACGCAGTTCGAAGGCGACGGAGAGCTGTTATTTTGCCCATGTGCAGAAAATTCTTTGAGAAGATTGCAGGGTATCAATACGCGCTGGATGCGAATTCTGCACTGTTCGCGTTGGCTGCTCATTTCTGTGTCCTTGCTGTGGTTGTCTGCAACGAACTGCGGACAGTGGATGCAAAGCGATTGCAGCCTCTTTCCTTTCAAAAATTGCAGCGACGATAAACAAAGCCGCTGCAGCGACTGCACGCAGTGCAGTTCAGAGCTGAATCGCCTATACATGTGCGCAGAAGATTTGGCCTGGGCATGAGCTCTCCGAAGAGCCAAGCGCTTCTACAGCTCTGGAGTGCAGTAACATTCACGGAAAGTCCACAATGGTATACCAAATCACCTTAGAACGAATTCCTTCCTCTGGATCGTTTCCTTTCTTAATGCATTTACTGCTGGGTCTTCGTTCAGTAAACAAGTGCTGCTCTAGCACTCATTTGTTGTTCTGAGGAGCGGCTTGCTCTGTCGAACACACAAACTCAGCGAAGCCCGTTTACCGTGGATCTACTGAACATAGCAGTCTGTCGCTTCTGCCGGCGGTTTGTGTGTACGCACACTATGTCGCTCTGTCTGGAAGAAGTATTTTGCTGTAGTCAAAAATGAAAAGTGCCAATATTTAAATAGATTTCTCGTGTGCTCTCATGCGCCAAGGTTTTCAGTTATAATCACAGTGCTTTATCCCTTGCTAGCGGAGAAAATGCCCAGAACGCGCCTTGCAGTCCAGAGAAGAAACACTGTGTTAAAATGAGACACTCGTCCCGCCTGGAACACGGAGCCTGGCAGAAAATTACTCGCTTTAGCACCGCATAGGGCAACATCAACCCTGGTATTTACTCTGGTATGTAGCAGCCTTACAGTGCGGCGCCATTGTTGTTGTCCTCGCTCCGCTCCACCATAGAGCAAACCCGAACCTCTTCTCGGTTGAAACACATCAGATGACTTCTCGATGCCTGCCCTGATTTTACCGCTATGATATTGTGAGCTGCTGCCTACCAAACATCCCTTGCAGCGGAGCAGCAATGGAGCAACACTGCAATTGATGCCCTATAGTGGAGAAAGTCCTGTTCTGATTAGTTTAATGGTCCTACTCTGCAATTCATTTTGCTCAGCACCTGGTATAACATACTTGGTAATCCAGAATTAAGTGGCTCATCATTTTAAGGCACTTTGAAAGCTACCTGGAGAACAGTGCGCAATGCTTCGCGAGAAAGCACTGCAGCTTCGCATTTTGCTGTGTTAAACCAGCTGACAGTACAGGCAGAGGCGTTGGAGCACGATTACTTCATCGGTGCTTTTGCGATAGCCAATTGCGCTAGTGGAATATTCGCCAGCTGCAAACCTGTATGCGAGCATAACAGCTGTACAACATGTTTAGTGGTATTGGGAAATGTCATTAGTGGAAAACACTTGATGCCGCGTGTATATCATCGTTTCGCAGTTCACTAAGAACTCATCTGTAGCACCTGCGCTGTCGTCCTATTCCGTATCACGCGATTCGCTGGCATTCCTCTGTGCTTCAGTTCAGTTGCTCGAGCTGCCTAGCATGAGGTTCGCGAGGTTGGACATGCGATGCTCTACTCTCAACATGAGAGAAAACAATGAGAGCTGTGAAAGATCTGCCTTCTCGTGACGACGCTCTGTCAAGCTTGCGCTGATAGATTAAGATATTTCGAATGAAAAATTATTTACAGAATTAAATATGATTTCATAGACTTCGAATGAAGTGTTTCTATCCTGGTTGCAATCGTATGTCAAAACGAAAAATTACCGGAAAAAACAGACGCCGTGGAGAAACAGCTGAAGATGTAGCACGTGACTGACGTAGTAGCCGGAGCTGTGTTGGCCCTTTATCATAACCAGCAATTGACGCGCTTATCTAAATATGCTCCCTCAGCAATTCGTTAAGCGGTTTCCATAGAGGTAGGCTGATCCGCTTCTAGGGACCACATATACTCGCCGACATAACATCTTTGCCTTGTGGGGGTGCCATATACTATTTCAAAAGTAGCAAGGAGTATGAGCGCGATAAGTATATTTTTAGCCAATGATGTCTTCGCAGAGTGCCAACGCCCTTGGTCAGCTTCCAGCGCATTTGGGTAATTGTGTTGTGCAACAGTTTGAATGCCTCTGTTCTTCCAGCGCTTGTCTATAGTTTTCAAGCAGAATGGGGGGACGCATGCTTACCTCATGGACGTTTAGACGTTTCCTCTATTCTAATCTAACAGTGCCATTTAGGGAGAAAGTACTTCCAATACATGTCATTGAAAACTTTGCTTGCTGGGTTTTGGAGTGAGGGGAATGTCTCCCAAAAGAAAAAGGGGAACGTTTGGAGAGAGCCTCAACTCCGAAGCCACGCCCAAAGCCAAGGGCCAACCGTCTGCAGTTGCCGACCTTCACCGCTGAGGAGTGTGGATAGGTATAAGTGGAAAAGCATATAACATACACACTGGACTCAGCTTCTTTTGCATCAGGGGCGATGGCCGATACGGTGCATCGACCTATGGCGTACGGGGTACGCCTATCTCATGATTGGCCGCTGCTTCAATTCTCCCGCTGGGAAAATAAAAACAGAGCTGGAGTGGAAGCCTCTAGCGCTCTTGAAAATGGCTTTGATTTGGGCAGCAATAGAAAAGGAGTTGCGTGTAACGCATTCATGTGTATTTGTCGCTTTCTTTCAATGTCGCTTGGTTGAAAACAATAGAACGGTCGAGAGATTTGCACAAAAATTGTGATGAATTGCAACTTGCAATGTTGCACTAAAGCAGAGAAAATAAGAGTACATAATGTTTACTTGTGCACGAGAGCATGTACACCCTCTATGGCATTAATTTATTCCGTTCACGTTCAACGTGACCAGCGAACATCCCCAACAGTAGTAGTCAGACTGTAGAAAAATCATTTATTTCACCTTTGTCCAATGCAACCCTAAGTGTAGACGTTGACTCAGTAGTGTGTTTCTCCCAAACCAGAGAACAAAAAACTAAACAGCACCTCGTAGCGCCGGGTTTCCTTCTCTGCGCACCAGAAAAAATGAAGAAAAGCCATACAATATATATATATACATTCAATAGTGTTAAGCGAGTAATGGCAGCGCAGATAAGTCGTGCAGCTAATGAGCTACTCCAGCTCTGGCGTAACACAACAAACCCCAGGGTCGCTGCGCGTTAAAAGCTTTGACGTCGCATCCGCTACGTGCACAGAGCTGCATACATGACTCGGCTCGAAGACGCCGCTTAGATAGGACGACATAAGGAATATACTATGTACAGGACACGTCAACGTCTACTTCATTGTCGTCGAACGAATCATCATATAAAATCACTTCTGCATGAATTCAAAGGTATGGGCATTCGTCCTGACAGAATAATCTCTACTGACTCTGTGACTACATCAGTGAACGGGAAACTTGTACCATTCTAGTCAAAAGGAAAACATCCTCCCGGCTTGACGGCTCATCTAGATTAGCATTCCGATTGCATTCGGATACGAAGAGGCAGATGATTAATCTAGCGGTGTACTGAGCAAAACTTGTGCACTGTAAACATAGAAGCAAATTCCTTTTGAAGAGAAGCAAGCATAAGTTTGGTCCATATAGCAGGCCACAATCATGTACCTGAACACGGAAAGCTACTATGAACTGATGCGTTTTACATATGTTGGTACATAACAGCACTTACATAGAGACCACGAGGAAGGCATCTCCTCTCCATGAATTAAACTATACTGAATACGCTTTAAAGAAAGCCATAATATGCGTTCTGCACTGCGTGTGTAGTTCTAAGCTCCCGTACATATCATCACTAGCAGCTGCTCTGCGAATGTACTGACAATATAACCCGCAGACTGCGACATTGAGAGTCTTTGAATTCCTCGGTTTCGTATAATGTTATTGCTGATAACATAATATGTCGGATTCGTATTTCCAGTGCTGAATCCTGAGTGTGCTTCTCCTGTGCGTCCTATTTCTCATGAACGGTAGGATGGCGGATATCAGTTTGAGTGCTATGTGTTTTGCAATACTGGTCGACCAGTAGACAAGTCAGACCTAGCAGTAATCTGCTATTAATAGTAAATATGAGGATAGAGAATACCATCAATTTGAACTGCTCTTCTACGCCTAGAATAGCTGTACAACCAATAGTCTTACAAACAGTCCCGTAGATGAGGCCAATATGATAAGAATACGCAAGACACGAGCTGCATGTGGACCAAATGCAAGGCGTTCTCTGGGGACAACGTAGAGCTGCAGGCAAGTGTTGTGCTTGAGTTGTTACGGGTTAATGGCTGCGATGCTGTTTGTGGTTATATTGCTGTGCAATGTGCAATGCCGCCGCACGATAAGGGAACATAAAGCCATTGTTACCTGCGGCTTGGAGGTGTCAGTTGCTTACTGGTAAACAGAAAGAGATTGTTGTACTGCAGCGGCAGTTGAAGGATGGTATTTGCTTTAAAAGCACATTGATGATTTACAGCAGGTGAGCGCCGTGCTCAGCGTGCAATTCCCGTATTTGCAGCCTCACCATGCTGACCCTTGAATATTCATAGCCCTGTGCTGACGGGGAAACTGCTAAAGCGTGAAATGATGTTCACATTGCCCATGAATTTGTAGGCATTTGATCCGTAGTGCAGTGCATGCTTCTGTCTTCAGCTTGGCAAGTTCCACAGCGTCAATCTTCTCGGCGATGTATAATAGGCGATAACTTCTAAACGTAGGTAGCCTGACAAGCTTTGATTGCCTAGACGACAAACAGAAGTGCTTCGATTACTTCTGAAGTGCAAAGAGGCGTAGTTGAAGAATTTGTTGTAAAGCCTCTTCACACTAGGTCAAAAAGTGGTCTCCTTAAAGAAATCCACAAGGCATTTGAAACAATTCAGTAATATACTGCATCTTTTGTTCTACAATACGAATCTCGCAAACATGTTGAAAACTCAGAAGAACGTACTGTAGTTGTTGTCTATAACAAAAATTACGGAATCGCCGAATTGCAGCAGGCAGCGGAGCCTCCTCTAGTTTCAGCAGCTCTCTAAGATGTAGCCACAATGCTGCTTTTATAATGCATAGCATTTCTATTCCTGAAAATGATGGCGAAAACGAGCAAGTAACTGATATGAATGCCTGCGCCATACTTTTCAATAAGTCTCCTTCCTTTATGTTTTATCTGTGGACAATTAGTAGACAATGTAAGCAAAGAGTGCACGCTCTTATGTCAAAGGTAAATGTGAGACGTAGAGCTGCAGACGAGTGTTATGCTTGAACCGCTACTACTACAACACAATAAATCCCCACTGCGTGCTTACCAAATATTTTCCATTTTTCGATTTTCCCAACCGAACGCAAAGAAAACGATTAGTAAAGGTGAATGACAACAGGCGTCTTCTTTGCTCACCTATTTAAATGTCACTCTACTACCGGATTAAGCGCCAGCCACACTCTTGGGGCCAATTTCAGCAATTTCATCCTAGTATTGCTTTCCTTGCTTCATTTTGTTACAAGCAACGCTTGCACAGAGCATCTCTTCTTTTTATCTGGATGACCTATACACAGTTAAACTGCTTCAACATTTGCGTACTCTGTTACCTAGCGCATGGAACACTACACTCTTACTTAGCAGATTAAATAAGCACCGCTACTGAATAGACTCGGGAAATGAACGGTGCCACATGTGTTGAGGTCGATTCTTGATGTACGTTCAATACGCTTTCCACTAGAATTGAATCCGTCAAGTATTTTCAGCACAAATGTTCGAACACTAGCGCTATATGTTTGCACGCAGGAATACCATAAGAACACGCTTATCGAATCGCAAATGCAAAACTTGTGTTGCTGCTTTCGGATGTCTTCAAACGTGGACAAGCAGTCATCACACCCCGACTTTAAGCACTAACACTTGTAGTCAAGACCCGATATCGTTCGACGGTTCGAGGTTAGGAGACTTATGACCATACGTTAGTTGAAAATCACCGCTTGCCTAATATCCAAGCATTCCATGAGTTAAATAAACCAGTATATCATTTTTTCCGACTCTCAAGCATGAAGCAAGCGCACTTGCTAGTGATATGAAACTTCCTCTAACTCGTCGCACTCATTAGGGTCTCTATTCTACGCCAGCTCATGTGCTTGATTCACTTGAATGAAGAACCACAGTCGACAGGACAGCTGAGGACCCAGCGTCCAGAAAAAATTTCTAAAAGGGGAAAGTCGTCTCTGCCATTACAGCGGTAGCGAATTTTATAACGAATCTGCAAGGAAACTCTCGATCGCGCTTGGTGGAGACTTCCAAATGTGTATCACGTAGGATTCATGAAGCCCACACAGTCTAATACAGAATCTCTGCATAGTGCAATTCTATGGCACGAAGAGAGTCCTCAGCGATTGTTTCTTCAGGCGGAGGTGATGTTTAACGCGCCACTCCTACGCGAATTCGATACCCGCATATGGTTTTATCGGGCTGGCTATTGTGCATCTTGGGATAACACTCGTCGTCCCACGAGGTCTATACAGCTGCGTGAATTCTTCTTCTTGAGGGTTCATGATTTAGCAGTGCCCTGGCTAGTTAGCAAAGCAATGACTTCGGACATTAATCAAGATACTCGATTGTCGCCGGGAGACTGTAGTGCACAGACACTACAATGGGGCTGGTTAGTGCTCTAGAGAGGATAGCTAGCCAGCGACCTACGAGGGGTCGCAAGACTGCAGAGACACAGTGTAGTGCACTGCGCCCGCAGCTGCGACTACGTGCTCTCAGTCCCTTGGGCAGGGTCTATAAACTACTCCCTACGCTAGTCCATTTCCTAGAAACTCCAGCTATAGCGATTAAGAATACAAAATCACGAGTTTTATCAAATCTGTCTGTCTGTTTCGCACCCTCCTGGGAGCTCGCCTCCTAGTCCCTAAGGGAGGGAGGCTGACTCTGGCGCCGGCGCTGTCTCCAGCCCCA
>NW_013653384.1:0-1343 GCF_000499385.1 Eimeria necatrix
GCACAGCCAAGCAGATGCCATCATTGAAAAGAAACATTCGAACTGTCGGCAATAGCAACACAGATCAAAAAGACACATGGACGTCACCATGCTTCCGCTGCGTGTCACATTCAGGAACTAGCTCGCGGGGAGCTTCGTTTGCGATCACAAACACCATTCAAACGGCACGACGCAACGAAACAAACCGCATGAACCACGCACGCAACGTCCTACGGAAACAAAAGGGCCTTTCAAAGAGCTGTAAATTGGTCGCGAAGACACTGCCTTTGCTTTCCGTCAGTAGAGGCTTCTTTCCTTGTATGGTTATACGTACAGTACCGTGCTTCAGCAGCCATTCAACACATTCGTCTCAGGGTTGCAATGAGCCGACAATATGGAAACTTGCTGAGCACAAGGCAGCATACAGATCATGCACGCCCACCTAGTCTGTCAGGCTAGGGCAACACTGAGAGAGCAACACAAACAGACAGCATTAGTGCGGTCAAGCGACGCTCAGCATACTCGCTGTATCACAGCCAACCAGACGCTGTCTTCTAAAAGCAACATTCGAACTGCCAGAAGAGGCAACACAGACCAAAAAGAAAGACATGTGTACTATTCCTGCGCTGCGTGTCACATTCGGCAACTAACACGCGGGAAGGTTCGCTTGCGATCATAAACACCAATCAAACTGCATGACGCAACAAAAATCAAGTTCCTGCACCACCAACGCAACTTCCCGCGGAAGAAAAGGGCCTTTCAAACAGATACAAATTGGTCGCCAAGACACTACCGTTTCCTTCTGTTAATAAAGATTTCTTTGCTTGTATAGTTCCAGCCTGTTCAAGTTGTTATGTGGCGTATGCCAGGTGTTGCCGACAACGAGCCATGACGGATATGCAAGCTCTGAATGTGACGGATACAATGCGTGAAATCACCACATGATCCACGTCCTTTGATTAGTCTGTTGTCCTTCGCTATGCTCACAGTTCATCAGCCGCCGCGTTCCCAATCATTCGCACATCGGAAGTCCGAAACATTTTACGTACATCACAGAGACTTCGCAGTGTGTGACGCCTGCACCTCCACTGTCGCACTACGTAGTCTACTGTTGGCGGCTCCACCACAAGCGACATACTTGCGAAACTCGCTGACGCCTACCGAGTAGAGCTGCTTACTCATTGTCCATCGTCACAGTCGCCGTTGTCCATTCCCGCTGCTGCCACTGCTCTATCTAGCAGCGTCATACATGTCACAAAATGTGACGTTCCGCGCGCTGAATTACATCACGTGCAGCACCGTCGTGGACCTCTACGGTCATCGTACCTATCGCTTTCTCACTATTGACACTTGACCTCATCAGT
>NW_013653385.1:0-1751 GCF_000499385.1 Eimeria necatrix
GGATGTAAAGAAGTTCAATAACCTTCCACAATTAGTTCTCACGGGCAATCGCTGGCCAGAAAATGAGCACAATTGTTTGTGCTTGAAGTGTCTCGCGACGTAGGAAGTGAGCAAGACCAACATGTGTTGTGGGCTGGTGAGCCCATGTGAACAGCTTTGGCCAAGTGCTTGAAGGATGTGCTTTGTTTGTGATAGAGTATGACACCGTATCGTTTTTGAAAACGCGATCGTTTTCGTGCTGCCGATGGGCATTCTCCTTCTCGGTTGGGCAAGAGGATTTCATTTTTAAAGTAGTTGTATACTGGTGCACATGCCTCTGAAGAATTTGCCTGCTTGCAGTCTTTTGAAAATCTTTCTGAGCTTGAGTTCTTCTAGCGGCTGGCTGGAACTCGTTATTTTTCAGGTGCACTAGTGCAACCTTCCGATAAAGGACATGCAGACGTTTGTCAATATACCGAAAATCTTCCGCTTACGTTTAAACCTTTAATTGAATGGCGCCTGTTGAAACAATCTGTGGGCATGCGCAATGTGTCTGAAATTGCTGAATGCTTGTCGTTTTGCAAGCGGCTAAATTGGGAAGGCTTTTTCTGATTCCTGTCAATTGCAAGCTGGGGATGTACGTATGTGCTAATGGTCTCTGATCCTTAGTTGAGGGACTCAAGAAATGGTTCTTTCGCAGTGCTCGTTCTAATGTTTTGTAGTGGTGAAGCGTCCAATACATTAAGAACATATCATCGCCTGCATGCTTTCTTTTACCTCCATCCACACACAACAACATTGTGGCCGCAATGACGGCTAATATGTTCATCTTTCAAGTGCAGTCGAAGACACCTGGCCCACTATCGCACTCCAGCAGCCCCGTAAAATGCATCAGAGGCCGGTCTACAGCACCCATATTGGACGGCCGTTTTTGAAAAGTATAAATACCTACGTAACTTTGGCCATAGATGCCTCCTAGAGAACTTTCCTATACATAAGGGATTCAAATGATAATCTTCGCAGCGAGTGAGGCGTGTCATTGTAGATAATGTTCAGAGAAAGAAAATTTAGTAAATTTGTGGGACATTACCAAGGGGACACGCAAGAGTTCACACTGAAAAAGTTTGTTGTACTGTAGAACTATCTCGAATAAAAATACTCGCCAGTGTTTTGTGCCGAACAACTCAACAATCGTCAGAGAGTGAGCATTTCCTACGTCAATGATGCCAAACTCTTATTGCTGTTGCGAGCGGAGCGATGCACTTTAAACTTACATACTTGAGTGGGTAAATGTCCGATAGAAGGAGTGATATTCATGCGATTCCAACATCTCTAGACAGCGAGGTAGAAGCTCATCAAGCAGAAAGTATGAATAATTCAAACGCGCGAAGCTGACGAGAAGCTGACGCCTAACGTTTTGGCATTTAGATGATGCTTTGAGCCAACTAACAAACACTTGAATTTAGCCTTTTTGTCCTATACTTTGTGGACCTACCACAGTGCATTTAGAGTAGTAAATCTTTCTTTGTCACGTCCACGCGCGCGTTGTTAGGCAAAATTGCAACCAGAACATTGAACATTTGCTATCCGGAGTGCTCTGAAGTACGTCTAGATGTGAAAGTTCACACTGCATTTGCAGTTAGTACGTCATGATCCTATCACTTCACTGCGAAAACAAGAAAAAATGTGAATCAGTCCATATCATAAATATTTTCACGCAGCATCCCAGCAACGGATTAAGATTTGGGTCCTCTGTCATGTGCCTTTTTATA
>NW_013653386.1:0-2227 GCF_000499385.1 Eimeria necatrix
CCAGCGTCTCGCAGACCGTCTTATCCGCTACCACGGATTTTCAGAGGTGCTCATATCGGACCGCGACCCTCGCTTCCAGTCAGACCTCTGCCCACAACTATGTCGTCGCTTCAACATCAAACGCGCCATGTCCTCGTCCTACGATCCGCAAAGCGACGGTCAAACTGAAAGGGTTAACCGCACACTGAAGCAGATGCTTCGTACCTACATCCAACCTGACGAACGCCAGTGGGAGCGCTTACTTCCGGCCCTGGAACTTGCCTACAACACGACATGCCATTCATTCATCGAGCTCTCTCCCTTCGAGGTCATGATCGGCGAGAACCCGCTGACTGCTGCGAATCTTGATATCGTAGGCGCGTTAGCCCCGACGATCACTCCTCCGATGACCAAGCTCTTCCGGCAGCTCTGCGACAGAACGCAGAGCCACATACAGGAAACAAAATGGCAGCAGGAATATTACGCAGACAAAAAGTGCCGAGCTGTGGAGTATGCAGTGGGCGACAAGGTTTGGCTGAGCAGCAAGCATCTACCGGCGTCATCTAGCTGCCCTAAGTTCGAGCCCCGTTACCGAGAACCCTTTGAAATCATTGAACGAGTAGGCACCGTCGCGAACCGTCTCTCTTTACCTCCTACTTATGCATGCCACAACGTTTTTCATGTTTCGCAGCTATTTCCCCACTGCCCCCGCCCTCCAGACTTGGTTCCCCAGGAAGCCGATACCGCCTGGCCCCCTATCCGCGATGCGGCAGGTAATCCGACAAAGAAGTATGAGGTCGATTATGTTATGGACCAATGCGGCTCAGGCGCCGATGTCCAGTACCTCGTCAAGTGGCGCGGCACCCCCGAAGATCAAGCCACGTGGGAGCCCGCTAACCACCTAACAGGATGTCAGGCTTTGCTCCGTGCTCGGCACCGCCGTCAGAAAAGACATCTTCAGGCTTGAAATAATCTTGCTCCTTCTGAGGCGTAGCGGTTTGGTTCCGTCAACTTCCGCCACACGACGGTCTTCAATGACGAGGGGGTGGAGGAAGCGCTGCGCATCGCATGCGCTCATGGCATTAGCTTCAGAAGGGCATAGAGACTGAAAAGGGAGAAATAATGTGTTCTGGGTAGGCCGGTTCAGTCCGACAAGGGGGGAGTTGTAGTGCGCAGGCACTACAATAGGGCTTGCTGGTGACCTATAGAGGATAGCTAATTGATGAACTATAAGCGGTCAAGAGGTTGAAACGCGGATTGAGCGCTGCAACCTCTTACTAGTGAAATAGAAAAGCAATTTGTTGGCAAATCGACATGGATAAATTAGAAATTCCTGCGGATGCATAAGATTGGGGCTGCCGACAACGCCGGCGCCGGTGAGCGCCATATCCTCACCGGTCCAAGGAAGCAAGAGCCATGAGAAGCGACTTTTATAAAATATGGCTTCGAGAACTTGAAACAAAACGGTCTTCTTAATAAATTGGTAGACGTTGCAATACAGATGCGCCGGTAGTAGAGAGGATTTCATAGTTGTTGGCCAGGTAGCATCGTAGTCGCTGCAGAGAACGTAGTGTACTGCAGGCCCTTTCTCGTAGCTCTAGCATGGTCAGCATAGACTCGTGGAGTGGCGCAGAGGCTGTCGCCGCTTGTCCGCACGAGGAATAGCTCACCTGCCCGCTACTGGTTATGTGGAGGAGGAGGTCCGTTGGTAGCCCGGCGCAGTCAGCGAGTTTGTCGGGGGTGCCATCAACGCCACACTCGACTACAGCTGCAAACCGGTCCGTGTATTTATTAGAGTTGCCATTCCACCATACGTTTACCAAATCCGTTGGCAATCGACTCTGCGACATTGCTTTTTCGAACCGTTCCAGAAGCCTGCGCCGTGCCGTCGTCCATTCATTTAGCTCAACAGTTCGTCGTAGATACACTCAATACGTTAGAGCGGGGCCCATAAGCTGGTCAATAAGTGCGCTCCCCCAGTCGCGGGGCTCCAATCCCATCTGGGTGTACCGTCGTTCGACGCGCAGCAAAAAGGCCTGCACATTGCTGCTGCATTCCGAAAGTATGGGAGACATTGCACCCGATTCCTCGGACCCGCCTGTAACATTTCTTATCACACTCAAAGCGAAGCGGAATTGGTCCTACGTAACGTACGGACTGTCCCCTGGCATAACATTGGTTATAGGTACCACCTGTGGGGGCGCCTCCTTATGCCCGTGCGGCCGCTCTTCCACGGTGGGTTTCGGAG
>NW_013653387.1:0-1977 GCF_000499385.1 Eimeria necatrix
GCGCCTGCAGAGAGGCGGTATTTGAAGATCTAGGGTTTAGGGTTTAGGGTTTAGGGTTTGCGGCTAGGAGCTCCGGGAACAGCGTCAAGCTCCCTTTGTATGGCTGCGCCGATTCTGCAGTTAGTGTTCGGAGCTTGTTGCTCAGCGTAACGTCAATGTAATCCATCAAGAAGCTGAAATAATGTAAAAAAAAACAAATTTTGTAGATAATTTATGATGTGCTTTATTTATTGCATGCAGGCTGCTAAGCCTCGCGAGCAAGGCACAGACAACTTCGGGGCTGGGGCCCCGGCCCCCAGTAGAAACGCTAAAAATATGTCTCGATCATAAAAGAAACTGACTTTGTTTTGGTTTATTTTTGCTTTTATTAATTAATTTTAACAAGCGAAAGTAAAACAAATGTATTTGGGTGGCCTTTCCCTTAGCCTTAATGTTCAAGTTGCAATTCGTTTCTGTTATAGTACTGAAATCTTTCAGGGGCTCCTGCTACTCTTGCCTAGCTAGCTATTTAAAATTAATCATAAAGGAAAAAAATATTAAGGTTTTCATGGAGCTGCTTTGGTGGCTTTTTATTTCTTGCTGTGTCGTGGCCAAGCCTCGCATTTCATATTTCTGGGCACAAGTTGTAGTGCAAATAAAGCAATCAACTGCATAAACAAACGCATGTGAACGTTTGTGCCAAAAGTATGTTTTATATATACGCTTTACGAAATTTCATTCACAGTCTTTCATTCAAGGTACATATAACTATAGATATATCTTTCTAGCTTTTGAATTTCTCTGTGTGTGTTTCATTTCCACATACATGAATATATGTAGGCCACAGGCAAAAGCCACATAAATGTAGTTTATACATACATTAGCTATGTCTATTACATATATACGCTTTCTTTTGTGCTTGAAATTCATGAGTTATAAATATACGTGTACAAGCTGGCCGTGTGAGTATAGGGTTGCAAACGCATCCCTATTTCATGTATTGCTGCTGCACACAGACTCCAAACAATTAAATAAACGTATTCTTAACTTGGAACAAAAGCGGCGTACTCATAATTTATGGCGCTTATTACTCCCTAGTGCTTTTTAGTTTTTTGTAGTTGGAGAAGGAAGAAAAAGCCACGTACCTTTGCTAACAGCGTTGGTTCGTCTGCTACTTTTATTCCTTTTCCTAAATTTTGAAACTATGAAAAGTTTTGACACTTTAGGCTCATTAAATCATTAAATTGTGCAGCATCTATCACACAATGTTACAAACATGATGCGACAAGAACTCACGCTGTTCGTGATTGGGAGAAAGTCATGAACGGCGGAGAAGACAAATTTCAGTTGAAGAGTCTGTTGGTTCGCCTTTAGCAATCACATACGATTTCATTTTTTTAGAAAAGTCAAAGGCCTTTTTGTTGCTTATTAAACGCATAAACGCGAACAAGATTCTCTGAATTGCTAATGAAGCAGCTCGAATGAACATCTCCAACTGTACTTTTGCAATTGATAAGCGGAAAATGACTCAACACCTCCAATCAAAACAACATAGATGGTCCTGTATGGCATTAAACATGAAATCCAATGTTGGGCTTTACGGGCTTGGCTGGTGAAGAAAGAAAAAGAAAAACGGTGGAATGAGGGATTTCACAAGTCTGCAAAAGAGAAAAGGGAATCAAGCAAAATGAAAGGAACAGAAGAGCAAACGAGAAATCCACTAAGCACTTGAAGCAAGGCAAGCACAAAGATAGGATAGATGAAGAAGCGGGGTGCATTCAACTTGTAATTTTTTCAGATTGGAGCCCGAAGAAACATAATTACTAGGATACAAAATTAATCTGCATTAAGTTATTTCAGCTTAATTGACCTTCAGCTTGTTGGGCTGCTGCGAACTTCACAAAAAGCTCCAAAGTTTCCACAACTTCTGAAGATGCTGCACTATTGCAGAATTCTTATTGGGGGAGAGTGGGGAATTAAGGGCAGCAGCAGCAAAGA
>NW_013653388.1:0-2133 GCF_000499385.1 Eimeria necatrix
TTTAGTTTGTTTTATTCCCATGTTGTTGGGGTTTAACATGCAATAATACACCACCAGCAAGTGAGGTCAAACACTGCTAAGCAAAACAAACCACGTTGCAATATGAATAAAGTCACTACCAAGGTGCTTATAACTGAATCACAACCAAAACAGCGCGTATGCGAAACCTTAGACATGCCTGGGAGACGATTTAGACATGCCCACACGGAGAACGTTTTGACAAGCATTTCGGCTTACTACAAACACCCTGTGTTTGTGGTAAGCCAAGATGCTCCCATTATTTTCATCTCCTCAGACTGGCGCACATTCTTGGAGGGATGTTGTGGGCTCCGCAAACTTAAGACGCATCTTGGCATGATCACTGTGCTTCGGCCAGTCAGAAGACTTGCTGCATATCTCCAGCCTGAATGAACCCCAGAAGAACAGTGTTCCATCACTCTCATGCATCAAGCCTTAAGTGGGCGTCAAAAGAGGTATAGCCATACGCGCTGAGAATCGCGAAATACTCAGGATGGAGAACCCTTTCCAAAATACAGCAAGTAGGTTTGCACGCCTTTCTACCTCTGAGCGTTTGCGTGGGGGTACCATCAAGACAATGAATCAAGGCGTTTCCTTGTATTCCAAAGCGTCGCTTTGGGCAGGCATTTTGAGTGATTCGCCGCATAAGCTCGGGACGAATGGTGTATCATGGTCTAAAACGCTGCATCGTCTTCTCGAAATCCCATGCTCTGCATTTGCCTTAGCTTTCCATCACTCTCATGCATCAAGCCTTAAGTGGGCGTCAAAAGAGGTATAGCCATACGCGCTGAGAATCGCGAAATACTCAGGATGGAGAACCCTTTCCAAAATACAGCAAGTAGGTTTGCACGCCTTTCTACCTCTGAGCGTTTGCGTGGGGGTACCATCAAGACAATGAATCAAGGCGTTTCCTTGTATTCCAAAGCGTCGCTTTGGGCAGGCATTTTGAGTGAAGGAGGACCATTTCCAAAATACAGATGGTACGTTTGCACGCCTTTCTCCTTGTGAGCGTTTCCGTGATGATACCCTCAAAACAGTAACTGAAGGCGTTTTCGTGTACTCCAAAGCGTCACTTTGGGCAGGCATTTTGAGTGTTTCGTTGAACAAGCTCGGGATGAATGGTGTATCATGGTCTAAAACGCTGCATCGTCTTCTCGAAATCCCATGCTCTGCATTTGCCTTAGCTGGCTACTAAGAAGGCTGCAAGCGTAGCAATACGTCTGTCATTGAATACGGTGACTTCGCATTCTCCTCGGGACACATCAGGGTACCGCTTCTCTTGTCTGATAGTTGGTTGGTGGCTCTTATCTCATAATCCATACTCGATATGCTTTTCCCGTCATATAGCTTCTAGCGTATCCGTTGAATATCGCTTCAGTACATCAGGAAACTCCCAGAACTCTACGAACCTGTAACGTCTGAGTCTTTTTCTCGTCGGCAGGCATGCACATCTGGCTTCTTTCACACGCGGCATGCCTCCATGGATTTCCATGCAGGACCATTTCTGTGGTTTTATCAGTTTGTCAGCTAGAACAATGTGATCGTACTTTCCGTAACCAGTCTGTCAGTCCTTACCACAGTTTGACAGCTAGAATAATGTGATCTTACTTCCCCTAACCAGTCTATGAGTCCTTACCATGAAATGCGCATTAGCGAATCTCGAAACGGACATTAGGCCGATTTGTAAACCATGCATCTACAGTGGAGAGTCGGCTTCACTGGACAGCAACCAGTGCCTGCTTCGCATGCATTTACATCTTTATTTGTACTCGAGCTATTCATATTGTCACAAACTGTCAAAGCCACAGCTTCGCGTTTGCTCGACATGCGGTTCCTAGGCTTTCCAGCTCGCAGTACCATGCCCGCACTGCGGCGAAGACTTGTGCAGCATGCCAGTGCTGCGGCGAATAATTTTTGCTCTTGACACGCTACTGCTCCTCTAGGCTACAAGTGTCGCCAGACACGCTTCTATTATCCTATCGGCTCCAAAAAATCTACCTCGAAGAAATTCGAATTTAGCCTCCGATGCCACGCACCCAGGTGATGAGACCGAGGAATGCTGAGCGCAAAATTGCCATTTGTGCTACGAATGAAGTCAGCACTTTAGGTGTATAT
>NW_013653389.1:0-1911 GCF_000499385.1 Eimeria necatrix
AAAAGTGTCTCCCTTTTCACTCGACGAAACACGCTTTTACGGAATGCAGGAAACAGACGTCTTGCTCTGCTGACGTAGCTTGGCAGTGTCTCGTGTCGGAAACAGCACTGCGAAATAACGCCGAAGCTTTCTTTGGTGCTGCAAACAATGAAGCAGGTGCTCAGAGCTATGCCCAACGCAGAGGCAAATATTCCAATCAGTGGAAGCAAATGCAGGGCACTGAGAAATCTGGGTCAACTTGGTCGTTTCGTGCATCCCTTTTAGTTGCTTTCCGAGATACCTAGCTTGCATCGTGACAAACGACACTGCTTGAATTCGTCGGTGGGCGTCGGCGCACCAGCCAGTGCTGTACGCAAGTTGTATCCGTTCAGTGTCGCCTGTCATGCGCTTTGGTGATCCCAGGACGTGCGTGAAAAGCCCGCCTTGCTGTTCTTGGTTTCTCGTCGCAGTAATTGCGGCCGATGTTCCGCGGTCCACACGTTACTAGCTCACATCGTTGGCTGCTTCGCTTGCGCCGAGAGCCTTGTCATGCTGTTCCTTGTCGTGTTCTGTTTTTCGCAGGCTTTGATACTGATGGTGACGCATTGTTTCGTGTTCGCGGCTGCTCCGCACTGCGACGATCTGCTTGTTAGGTTTTACACGTTTCTTGGCACCTGGAAGCGCTCCATGAACATGTTAGTAGCCCATGCGGGTCATGCGAAACGCAATTTGGCACTGCCTATAACTGCGTCGTCGGATTTCATGAAAATACAAACGGCTAATACTCTTGAATAACACTTGTGCGCGCCAATGCAGTAGTTGGCGACGAAGCGGCAAATCATATATTTGCATCTAATTCGCCCTCTTGAACTCTTCGCGAGGTATATATCTCGGCTAGCAAGGACGCTTCGAGCCACGAAGTAGCGCTAAACCTCAATAGCCTTAAAACGCATTTTGCTTCTTGGTATGAACCAAATGATATTCTCGTAGTTCCGGAAACTCGGAATTCACGGACAATTGCAGTGTTCGGAGTCTTCTTTCGCAGGTTCTCCTCGTATGCCTCGCCGGCATCAGCTCGGCACAGATATGAAATGGCTTGCTGACGCTTGATAACTCGATTACGCTATTTGCCGAGCGTGAATCCGCGGAGCTCACGTGGTGCGCAGCCATGGCCTAGTTTGGATTGATATGTTGGAGTGTAGCTTTCTTGTGCGTTAGCTGCGAGATGTTTTGTTTTTATGTAACTCAACAGAAAACGCTGAGGAAATGGCGGCTGACCTTTTTCGGGCGACGGGCATGTTTGCTCTTCAATGCATGATTAGGCATTTGGACAGACGGAAATTCAGTGCCGCCACAATGTTGCCAAGAAGCGCTCAGTCACGCATATTTACGGCTTGTCCGTGTTGCGTGGATCCACGCTTTCTTCGTGCGCAACTGTCGACGTTGCTGTGTGCCGGAAACGTGCTGTAACTTATGCAGGCTACGCCCACGTCCGAGGTGTCGTCGCTTTCAAGGAAAAAGTGTCTCCCTTTTCGCTCGACGAAACACGCTTTTGCGGAATCCAGGAAACAGACGTCTTGCTCTGTTGACGTAGCTCGGCAGTGTCTCGTGTCGGAAGCAGCACTGCGAAATAACGCCGAAGCTGTCTTTGGTGCTGCAAACAATGCAGCAGGTGCTCAGAGCTATGCCCAACGGAACGACAAATATTCCAATCAGTGGAAGCAAATGCAGGGCACTGAGAAATCTGGGTCAACTTGGTCGTTTCGTGCATCCCTCTTAGTTGCTTTCCGAGATACCTAGCTTGCACCGTGACACACGACACTGCTTGAATTCGTTGGTGGGCGTCGGCGCACCAGCCAGTGGTGTACGCAGGTTGTATCCGTTCAGTGTCGCCTGTCATGCGCTTTGGTGAACCCAGGAAGTGCGTGAAAA
>NW_013653390.1:0-1650 GCF_000499385.1 Eimeria necatrix
CAATGCGATCGACCAGTAGGAGCAGCTGGGGAATCTCGCAAAGTCCGTGATGGGGTCCGTTGCTGCTTTGGTTTAATCAAGCAATTGTTTCATAGTGTGTGGCCTCTCTGTTTTTCGCTTGGGAAGCCGTGATGTTGGTTTAAGTGGCTGCGTTGCCTTTAAAGAGTAGCGCGAGCGAGCACTTGCTTCCTCGTCTGGTGAGATTGGTTTTGCTGTAAATGCGACGTTGTTCTGTGGTTGTGGCACGGTGAATCTCAAGTAGGCTTTGGCATTCTCTCGTGGCTTGATGGATCAATCGATAGATGCGACGCAACCTTGAAAGTTGCTGAAGTTGTGTTGTCGAAAGTACTGGTTCACGTGACTCGCGTTTTCCATAATTTGGCGGGCGGCGCGTATTTTAATGTCCACATTGCAGCGAGTTGCTGCACTCGAGGGGATGCCTTGTAGATTGCCGGAACGATGGCGTGGAAATCCTCTGCAAGCATGATGGTTTAGGTACCCAATTTTGTGACGGGACGCAGCGCGATTCTGGAGGCGGGGCAATTGTATAGAGCTCATGCGCTACCCTTTTCAGCGAATCTTTTTCCTGCGGAGTTGGCACCAATAAGCCTTCAGATCAGCAAGAAACGTTTGTGGAGATATGCTTTTCGGAATGTTTTCTGGTCTTTTATTTTGGCCATCGCATCACATTGCACGCAGCCTACGAGGCTTGTCTCAAGGCCAGCTTCTAATCTGTGTCCATTACATTAATATGCAGTTGATGGAATCGTGCACAACATGCTAGCTTTCCAGTTGGAGTACCCTCTGTTATTGTGCTGGCGGTAGCATAGATTGTGTTGCATTTTTTACGGAGTTCTTGCGTGCCTCGTGCAGGTGCAAGGAATCCATCCGTTTGCATACGGGAGTTCTGTGGTGTTGAAGAAGCGTATCTACTTCCGCCGCGCTCGTGGCCGCACTCATCCCTTCTCTGTCCACCTCAATTGAGTTTGCGTTGCATGCAGACTTGGAAGTCTGTACCTGACTTAACGCTATGTATGCCGTGTAGTGTACATGCGATTTACAGCATCGCATTACAAGCTGCGGATTACGAAACGTTTCGCGGTTTACAGGAAGTGCGTGGCAGTTTTGCGTCTATTCTGTGATGGTTTGGGCAAATGGAATCGGCCAGTAGGAGCAGCTGGAGAATCTTGCAAAGTCCGTGGTGCGGTCCGTTGCTGCTTTTGTTTCATCGGGCAATTGTTTCATAGTGTGTGGTGTCTGTGTTTTTTGCTTTGGAAGCCATATTTCAAATACTGCATCATAATTGGCTGTGTTGTCTACAGAGTGAACATATGTGGGCATTAGACTATGGATTTAAGAATTGGATTGCGTCGGCGGGTCTGAATTACGTCAGCCCGTGTTCCTAGACGGATTGTGGGAGGAACGTTTCTTTTTTTGACGCGTAGGCCCGGAAGCATTTGGTGAACTGCTGCGAGATGCATGTTCTGCATGTAGAGCCATTCGGCCCGGCGTGTTGCAAACTGAGGGGCTGCAGTTAATGAGAGAAGCAATATATGGGGCATGGCATCATTGCAGCAGATAAAATGGCATGCATTTCGTGTGCAAAGTGCGTCAAGCTGATGCATGAATGAAAGAGTCCTTTGGTGTTTT
>NW_013653391.1:0-1127 GCF_000499385.1 Eimeria necatrix
CAGGGGCAAAGAAAAGCACTGTTCTGAGACAAAATGCAATCTGGCTCATCTCAAACGTTTGTCGCTTATTCACTTAGAAAGGGCGACATCACTGCTGTAGGCTTTCAGTCCGCGCACAGTCTGCATACACATGGCAACTTGACCTGCCGCGCGCGTGACGGACTCTGACGACGCGCTCCATTATATCTGCTGCATCTAAATCTCAGCGAACACTACCACACATGAGCAAAGAAAGACACCGTTTTCCGCCACAATCTCTTGGCATTAAGTGATCATAGAAAGCCCAACTTTACCACGCAGCCACAGTCGCACATCAGTACCTTTGGCTCTCACCCGAAGGCATGTGCAAACTCAACAGGACAAACATTGACGGTATGCATGGCGCTGCGACGACGCCTGGCCGTCCTTTCTGGGCCATGTCAAGAATGCAGCAAGCGCCTTTCAAGCTTGTTCATCAGAATTAGCGACAAGCTTCGCGTGCAGCTCTAGTGAGTCTCCCAATCCATCAAAAGAAATAACAATAGATGAACTCTAACAAGACAAAGAAAAACACTGTTCTGAGACAAAATGCAATCTGGCACATCTCAAACGTTTGCCGCTTATTCATTCAGAAAGGGCGACATCACTGCTGTAGGTCTGCAGTCCGCGCACAGTCTGCACACACACGGCAACTTGACCTGCCGCGCGCGTGACGCACTCTGACGACGCGCTCCATTATATCTGCTGCATCTAAATCTCAGCGAACACTAGAGCCAATTGTACCTCGCAGCAACCCACACATGTCAGGTCACAGCTCTTCCGAAAAACACTTCTCAACAGCGTATCTTTTCAAGAGTTGCATTCAAACTTCCCATGCACGCAACGGAACATGGCGCGTGCATGGATTATTTTTGCAAGCCTCGCCGTGATAAGGAAAACAGGGAAGGCGGGCAAAGCCCGAAATCCAACTACGGGCGATTCCACAGCTCAACGCCACGATTCGATGTCTAATACCAGAAGCTGGAAAGCTACAACGCAGATGCACACTACAACAACATTATCATGCTTTAACTCACAGGTGGCATGAGTGCTTATGCAACAAGCCACAAAACGTCGAGGCAGTGATAACGGCGCGCAGGCGTGCAGTT
>NW_013653392.1:0-1960 GCF_000499385.1 Eimeria necatrix
GGTGCGTCCGCGCAGAGGCTTCGATGCTTGGAGTCGTTGGAGATGGGTTAGAGCTTGATGATCAGTGTAAGCCGTTACCTTGGAGACACGGAGCAAGGGCGACCACTTGTCCAGCGCCGTGACCAACGCCAAGAGTTCCTTATCGTAGATCGAATATCTCTGTTGCGTGGGGCTCATGGCTTGGCTGAGGAAGCCGATGGGTTTACCATCTTGTTCGAGAACTGCTCCGAGTGCATAACCAGAGGCATCTGTGTATAACTCGAAGGGTTTCGTCGTGTCAGGGACTTGTAAGGTAGTGAAGTCGATTAAGCGCTGTTTGAGCTGTCGCACTGCTTGCGTGTGAAGCTCTGTCCATTTGAAACTGACGTCTTTGCGCGTTAGATCAACCAGCGGCCGGGCAACGTCTGCATAGTCCGGTCTCATGAACATGCCACAGTAGTTTATGGTACCGAGGAACTGGCGCACTTGCGTTTCGTTCTCCAGCACCTCTGGCCACTGCCGGATGGCTGCGATTTTATCTTCTGCGGGTTTGATCCCCGTAGCAGAGACGGTATAACCCAAATAAGTAATTATTTGCCTTGCAAGCTTGCAATTGCGGAATTTTGGGTAGAACTGGTGTCTAAGAAAAATGCTTAGGACTTGTCGCAGAAGAGAAGCGTGCCCAGAGAGATCAGAACTATAGATAAGTACATCATCTAGGTACGCAATAACGCCCTTTCCCAATAAAGGCTGTAGATAGGCATTAATATTGGCCGGGAACGTAGTGGGAGCACCGTTAAGGCCGAATGGCATCACGCGGTACTCGAATAGTCCGAGAACGGACCGGAAAGCCGTCTTCCACCGGTCTTCCCTAGCCATACGTATTAAATGGAATCCTGCTTCAAAATCCAAGGTGGAAAAATACTTGGCGCCTCCCAGCAGCTCCAGAATGGTTTGAATGGGAGGTAGTGGAAGATGAGGGGCTATCGTAAGTGCATTTAGAGCCTGGTAATTGACAACCATACGCATCTTCCGCTCCCCGGAGCCATCATCACGTTTGTCCACCATGATCGTATGAGAGCGAATAGGCGAATAGGTCGGTCCGATCCAACCACTGTCCGATAATTTAGCTATCTCCTGTTTGTGGAATATGAGCTGATCTGGGGTCATACGGTATATTGCAGATTTCGCTGGAAGTTTTCCAGGCACAAATAGAATATGGTGATCATGAGGGCGCTTCGGCGTTAATCCCTTATGTAAGGTATCGGGAATAACCGCTCGATACTCGTGCAACACCTGGGCAACCTCAGATGGAATATCCTGCGCCTCTGGCAAAGTTATCCATTTGTCGAACAGAGTGTGCTCAAGTTTTGGCATAGGCCAGGGAGACTCCTCGTCACTCTCCGCTGCCACCGAGGAGGTTGAGGCGAAAGGACTACGCCAGCTGGAGGACGTGGGTTGGTTCCCAATTAACGCGCAACAAAGTGCGCCTTGCCATTCATCCGAGAGCGTTAGGGGCACTGCCGAACCGGCTTCGGGCAAAGCCAGTATGAGATGCAAACCGTGCAGTGGATCCTTGAGATCCTTTGTGTCAGCCGCCGCCTGACGAACGAGCGACGTTATCTGCGCCTTCGCCTTAGTCTTCGCGTGGGACTTATACCTCCTTGGAGGCGGGCGTAGGAATATAACTGCCTCCTCGGCTGACATACCCGCCACTTTTTTTGCCAATATCTCACATGCTTGCCCTGCTGGGGTCCTTGAGTGGACTACAGTGGGACTGTCACCTTGCAGCGTTGCTTCACCAGTGCGAACGACCGGTAACTCGCACCACTGGCCATTCACACAGGTTCGGAGTCTGTCAGACTGAAAATACCAGGCCACCTTGTGTTCCGTCAGCTAATCCAAACCCAAGACTAAGTCATAGGGAACGGGTCCCACTAAAAAGTCCCCGAAAAAACGTGCATGTCCGCACCACAGCGTC
>NW_013653393.1:0-2115 GCF_000499385.1 Eimeria necatrix
CTGACTTCAGAAGTAATTTTGGAGACTTGACGGTAGCTGAAGTAGCAGTTTCTTAAGCAGGGCGAGCGGCAGCAAGACGTTTTAAAGGGAACGCCGCCGTGGGTCGCTGTATTCACAGTTTGTTTCAGAAGAGCTCTACGCAAAGGCATTTTTGATTATAGCGTTCTAGTGTGCACTTTACAAGTGACTGCATCAAAAATTTTGATGCATCATTTGGTCTTTTTGTCGCTCTGTGGCCCAGCGGATTTAGACTGTTTTTTCTGCAAGCAGAAATTTAGCGATGCTTCAGATATCGTGTCAGTTAGTTTCATTGAATCGTGCTTTAAAAGTGCTATTGCTTGAAATAATTATTTGCTGTTACTTGAAATAGTTACTTGAGTCCAAAAGCATAAAACAGTTCCAGACTGCAGTGCCTTAGACAAAGGCGGCACTATCTGCAAATCTATTGCTTGAAATAATTATTTGCTGTTACTTGAAATAGTTACTTGAGTCCAAAAGCATAAAACAGTTCCAGACTGCAGTGCCTTAGACAAAGGCGGCACTATCTGCAAATTCCTTTTGGTTAGGATGTGTCGATAAAAAGACTACTCTGTTATGCTACTAGTGGGTGAGCCTTACGGATCGTAGGAAATACCGTCCGCTGTGCGAGAGCGTTTCTTCTGGAAAATGAGGAGATTGCATGTCAATGAGTACTACACGGTCCCAGACGACGCCCTCTGGAGCGGTCCTATCTGTTTAACGGTAGTGTCTTTGGGTTATCGAATTTGCTTTCGCAAATTTTTATGGCATGGTATTCGGGAATGATATATTATTTCATCATTGCTTCTGGTTGAGGTCTGTTACGAAAAAACAGAGCTATTACGTATCTTTGTGAATGGCGATTTCGTCAATTCACAAGGCCTTGAAATAGACGTACATCAGGTATACCCGCAGTGGCATATTTCCAAACGTGGTATGATGCTGTCAGGTAATTACACCAGTAGGTTAAAAAGCGATGCATACTATTCGAATATGCACTTCAACTTGCACGCAGACAATAGTACTTTGTTACTGATGGATGCTTCGTAGTTGTATGCTCATGGGAATTATCTGCTTCAAGATCGTATGTTGCTGGTATAAGCTAGTTCTTCGTGTTTCCCGCCTGCCGGGCCGCCAGCTCTGGCTCTGTCTTATTGATTTTTGTGGGTGGTTGAATCTGAAAATGCTTTCAGATTGAGTTCGTGAGTTCGAAGACAGCTTAGTTTCCACATTACGAACTCAGCTCACAACGTTTCAATATCGGCTGTTTCAGGGTACTGCCTAGCCTGTACTTTGGTTTTGTTCGTACGTATTTAGTCGCTGCTCGCAGATGGCCTGCTCTGTGCAATACAATGCATGAAAGTTTGAGGCTTAGCCTAGAGGCTTGTAATAAGATAGGTTCAGCTATTTTTCGTGGTCATGTCCTGGAGGGACGCCTCAAACTGATGGCGGCATGCTGCCACTCATGTTCTGCCTTCCGCATATTTTTGCACCTGGGGAACTTTGTATGGAATTATCCAAAATTAGAAAAAGGGACGCATGTTACAAGACGTATGACCTGTGATATACTTTAGTAAGATTGGTTCCCCGTCATGTAAAATCTGCTGCATTGTAGATGCGCTGCTTATCGAGATAACGTGTTAATGAAAGTGATGTCTTGTTGCTGCTCTAACTTGTAGAACGAGGAAACTTTGTGAATTCATTACGTTTTGCTTACTATAGGATTGAGGACTCTGTATCGCCTGCAGGCTACTGTCTGCACGTTCTTTTGTTCCCTCAGTATGCAGAAAACAGCTGCAGCTCAATGTGCTGTGAGAGAGAGTGATGGGCAAACAAGACATATTTGTGGGTACCTTATTACTCCAAGTCTTTTTTTCTGCGGATTGTCTGTCTTGTCCTTGTGAAAGTTTGAAGGATTCAACAGATGACGTACGTCCACTAGGATTGTTGCTTAAGTGCAGTGCAGCAGCAGTGATCTGTTACCCAGCGTTGTTTCATGCTTAGGAAGTTCGTTACAAAGCACAACTTATGCATAGGCCTGCTGCTTGGCAGAAGCCAAGGGGTGAAATGTATTCATGATGCAGCTCATCAGTGGCT
>NW_013653394.1:0-2340 GCF_000499385.1 Eimeria necatrix
GGGGCCAAACCGAAATGCATGCTCATTTATCGTCGCCACTGCAGAGCTGGGTGTAGACGTAACCAAGCGCAGCAATATCACATACCACTAGGCGTATCTAGCACTACTGCTGAATCCAAGTCGACATACAAGACATACAATAGAGCTCCTTGACTGATAGAATGTGCCCGGCAGTGATTCTTGGAGGCCGCTTTGCCAACTTGCCTTCCAAATTATAGAGTGACTGGGAGTTCTCGGTCCCAATGATCCCGCACAAAATCACTTTCTCCTGGGCTCTGGCATTGACGAATTACATTGCTGAAGAGTGGTTATGCAAGGCTTTGTTTGTTTTGTTTGTAAGCTCAATTTAGCACAGATTTACAAGGGAACAGAAAGCGAGCTTTGGGGTTTTCGAAAGCACGTATAGATATTCTTAAAAAATATTGTCCTTTTGGTGCACGAGATCGAATCCATGACATTCAACGGCGCGAATAACTACACGTGATTAGTTTGTGAGTCAGCAAGCCCAGTTGTGCCGAAGCCGGTTTGTCAGTAGCATGTTTGAGTGGCATTTATTGAAGCAAGCAATGCTAAGCGGGCGACACGAGCACTTTTGCTGCCGCTCACCATCAACCAGGGAGTGAGACTACATGGCGTTACTAAACTCACCGTTTCCGCAACTAAAGTGGCTTCGTCTACTAACATACACACCTTTTCCATGACACGCAATGTGTTCTGTGTCCAACTAGGAGGCAGTTAAAATTGCCAGACTGAAAGGATTGAACTCGGCCGAAGACAATTGGTGAATTGCAGTGTTTCAAGGATTTGTGGAGGTTGTGCAAACTCCAGGCCACGTGAGTACGTTGAAACTTCAGGGAGTAGAGCTGAATGAGTAGAAGACGCTGAGAAGGCGACTCGGCAGTCCTGCAAATTCACACCTAACATATTGAGGTACTCATGCTTAATGGTCCTTCGAATCGACTAATGTTTGCACGTAGCGTTTGCCTGTAGTAGGTTCATCGCCCCGAGAAAACGCTGTAGAGACTCTAATTGTGTTGCTGTGTAGAAATCACAGAGCACTAGCATGAAATACACACAACACACAGTGGGTTGCTTGAGAAGTCGTCGGCGCTTTTGTGGTAGGAGAACGATATGATGGCGTGCTTGTGAGCCATGAAGCAGCGTTCGCGAAAAACGCAAAAGCGTGCGTTCTGTTGTCGTTTTTGAGTGCAGAGTTCGTTGTAATTTGTACGCTTCGCTTTTTTCGTCTCAGCTGAACTCGCGTCCATCTGTCGCACGACGTGAACTTTACTGCGCAGGCCGTGCGTGCGCAGAGAGCTTGAGCACAATAGGCGGCTCTGCATACATTATAGAATTGCAAACTGGCGCGTGTGTACGATGGTTCCTTCCATGATATCCGAACGCGGCGTCCGTGGTGCGACGCCTTGGCAAGGAATCGACTAAAACTGCGTGGCAGGTGTGTACGGCAGCGAATATATTTTTGAGAAAGTCTCTGGTTTAGTCTTTACCAGTGGCTGGATTAAGTGCGTCTGTGTGTAGCTGTGACGGCCTTTGTTAAGAGCAAAATCGCGGTTATCGTGTTCAGCATGCCAGTGCGCTGTGTAGCGCTCTCTAGTTTTTTTCTCCGTCGTTTCCGCTTTTTGTGGAGGAGTTTGTTTCAATTGCTCTGACACTCAGTGGCTAAATGAGGCAAGGCAGCGATGGATCATCTCTGTGTCTGTTGGTATTAGCGTGCAACGAGCAGCGAGTACGTGAGAGCAGGCGAGCTGGGAAACGTGACCCTTTGCTGGAGTACCTGCCTACTTGGTTCCTGGCGTATACCATAGTGTTACGTTTAATATTTTGCTGGGTGCTGCAGAAGGGGCCGCCTTCATTTGGAGGCGTTGGTTGTTGGCTACATCAGTGTCCATTGCGCTATGTATCATGGCGGAAGGCGGTATTCATGCGCCATGTGACGACGGCGTTAGCCTGATGCCCTAGGGTTGTAGCTGGTAGTTAGCACATTCCCAGAGGATTGCATGTGGATTTGCAATTTGGCGGCGCCGTCATTTGGGTTTGCGACGGCGTACGTTGACACTGTTTGTGAAATCAGATTGCCGGTGAAACCGGGTTTGTGTGGGGCACTGGCGTTTAGCTACAACGCACGTGTCGCAGTTGCATAACGCGCGATGTGTTGTGTGTGAAACTGGGAGTCAGTTCAAGTTGTTAGGCTGAGGGGATCAGCCTCCGTCACATGGAAGGCTGGGTGAGCACGACTGGTGAAATCCACAGTCTCAAGGATTTGTGGAGGTTGCGCCCTGGTGAGGTTTGGCGTTGCGGCGTGATTGTTGGTTGGATAGT
>NW_013653395.1:0-2239 GCF_000499385.1 Eimeria necatrix
ACGGATGAGGCATACGAAAGGCATGCTCTGCGGGCGCCATAATGTGCCGACATCTGCGCATGGTTCTTTGCTGCTTCCAGGACCTTTATATGTTTTGGGTAAGCCAGCATACGCTTTGCTACTAGACAATACGCTGCTGCCTTTCATGGGTCCACCGAAAGAAATTCTTCTCGTACGCAGCCTCCGCAACTCAGTGGACGGATGATATGCAGATCTGCTTGCTGCAACTCTATGTTCTTTGAAGACACCAGAGTGGCTAACGACCTAGTCAACTTCTGGTAGTCAACTTCGGCTGTTTTGGTCAACATTTTCCAGGCTTCTCAGGTGCTTTAACTTCATCTCCTCAGCAATGGCAGCACCAACTTAAGGTTCGCCTTCTATTAATGCAACAGGCGTATGTTTGATCGTAAGCGTTTCGCCCATGCACTCAGTGTTTTCGTGGTGCAACCTTGTGTTTAGCTCGGCGATTTTTGCTGTTTGCAGTCACAGTGTGCAATACAATCTTGGAATCTGGCGGTAAGCTCGTGCGTTCGCGGCCTTTCGTCGGTATTGAGCGTTGCACAGAGGTCTGCAACGTTGTTGACGGGCATTTCGGGAGGAATGCCACACGGGGGCTGGCGTTGCTTTCAAGAATGGTCCTAACTATGCTCGAACATACGAAGCTTTGCTTGCCTGTCTCGCGCGTTTGGCGTGTGTTGCGTGTACAGGTGCATTCGTGCTGTTTGTAGCTGTGGGTAAGCACATATCCATAGCACGGTGGGTTTTGTGCGCAATGCATGTGCATGCGTGTTCGAGAAGTCGGAGGCAAAGGCACCCAGCTGGAGTTTCATTCAGTGGCGTCCGTGAATTTGCTGCGTTTCCTTGTAGATACGTGAAATGCGTCGTTTTCTGCTGAGTGGTTTCTGAAACGAGGCAAGACGAATAACCGTAGCAGTTTGGGCTGCAGTGCCCCTCACGTGGGAATCCGTGGCTTTTGAACAATGGTGCAGC
Organism: Eimeria necatrix; assembly: GCF_000499385.1. Taxonomy (NCBI): domain Eukaryota; phylum Apicomplexa; class Conoidasida; order Eucoccidiorida; family Eimeriidae; genus Eimeria; species Eimeria necatrix. Next base: position 991 of record NW_013653395.1, read on the forward strand.
GCCTTTTTGTGCCAGAGCAGTTGTGTAGCTCTTCCCGACAATGGAAGTCACTAGCGCACTTTCAGCAGCGTTTGTTGAAAAAGCTTGTTTTTTTGGAGCGTTCATGTAGCCGTGTCAGAGTATATGGCTCTACGTTTCAAAAGCCAGCCACAAATGCAGAAAAGGGTCACGTTCAGAAGCTCTTTATGACGTAGAAAGAGCCTGTATCACGCTGGATTCGCAGATTTGCAAACGCTGGTGTCTATCACAGGGCCATTACACTTTCTTGGGCTTGTCGAAACAGTACGTAATCCGCCTAAAATGGCTACGAGCGGCTACCTCCTATTTTGGCGCAAAATGACAGACTGCAGTCACTTTATGACTGTTGTCGCTTGTACACAGGGTGCCGCGGAAGAACGCGCTGGCAGTTTGGTTTGACTTGCAAGCATGCTATACAGGTGAACGTTTCCAGCTGAAATTGACTACTTCATGAAAGTACGTTTGCGGTCTTTTCGGTGTTGCGTGCAGGCTGTGCGCGACTGCATGATATGTCGACAATTTTACTCTCAAGGGCATGAACGATGGACTGGGATTCACGCCGTCTAATGTGTTCGCAGAGTCTGCAATGTGGCCAAGAGCCTACTTAACTGCATTATTTTGTGCAGGACACGACAGCGATACACAATGGTGAAGACTGCGCACTCGCCGTGCTGTATCAAGCACGCAGCAGTCCCGCACTAATACCCGAAGAAACTAAATATCCCCAAGGTTGCCCGCGCTCGTCATTGCTGAGGGGAGAGCCAGAAATCTGGTCAATACCGGAGGAACGCAGCTACATATTCACCGAGCCCGAATAGAACTGTCACTAGCTGCAGCGTGTGTCGACTGGAGCGACAAAGTAGTAGGAAGGACGGAGTGACGGCCCAAGCATTTGATTGGAAGGTTGCAGCGTTTGGCATGCGACTCAAGAAAGGCGCTTCGCAGCGGCGGTTGAAAGCACTCGTTGGCGTCTCGACCTCGGAGTTCATGCATTTTAAACGCAAGTCATATGCTGTCATTTCTGCACTGTGCAGCCGCCTCAGGCTTCACTGTGAGACTAGTGGTGCGATCAAGACGGCGTTTTGTGGGATTGGGAGGCCACTTAAGAAATTGTGTGGGCGCGAAACTTGCATCGTAGGAGTGTTTAGGTTCGCAGCTTTTGTGAGGCAGTCTGGATCTCTGGCGGGTGCAAAGTCGGTGTGTGGGAATGACGACCGTTTTTCCTTGAAAA
>NW_013653396.1:0-2551 GCF_000499385.1 Eimeria necatrix
ACGAATCCATTATTATCATTATCGACTCAGTCTCCGCAAACCTCCGCAGGGTTTGTCCACTTAGTGGGGCCACTGCATGCTAGAATTAGGGTTTAGGGTTTAGGGTTTAGGGTTTAGGGTTTAGGGTTTACCCATCCGTGGCAGTCATCGACGAATCCATTATTATCATTATCGACTCAGTCTCCGCAAACCTCCGCAGGGTTTGTCCACTTAGTGGGGCCACTGCATGCTAGAGTTAGGGTTTAGGGTTTAGGGTTTAGGGTTTAGGGTTTACCCATCCGTGGCAGTCATCGACGAATCCATTATTATCATTATCGACTCCGTCCCCACAAACCTCCGCAGGGTTTGTCCACTTAGTGGGGCCACTGCATGCTAGAGTTAGGGTTTAGGGTTTAGGGTTTAGGGTTTAGGGTTTACCCATCCGTGGCAGTCATCGACGAATCCATTATTATCATTATCGACTCCGTCCCCACAAACCTCCGCAGGGTTGGTCCACTTAGTGGGGCCACTGCATGCTAGAATTAGGGTTTAGGGTTTAGGGTTTAGGGTTTAGGGTTTAGGGTTTACCCATCCGTGGCAGTCATCGACGAATCCATTATTATCATTATCGACTCCATCCCCGCAAACCTCCGCAGGGTTTGTCCACTTGGGTTTGTCCACTTGCTGCGCTGCAGCTCCGGGTGGTTAAGATCGCAGCCACTGTCGATTATTGCGATGACCATTGGTCTGCTGCTGCCGGTCCAGAGCTTCCAGACTTTTTCTGCGTTGATGCTGAAGGCCGCGGCTTGCTGCAGGTTCCACTGCTGCGCGAAAAACGGGTCGTTCGGGGGCACTGCTTCTGCTGCTGCTGCTGCTGCTGCTGCTGCTGCTGCTGCTGCTGCTGCGGGGGAGCGGGCGGCGGCGGGGGACTCTGCTGCAGCTGAGGCTATTACGCGGCGGCTCAGCTCCAGCAGGCCAGGCCCTTGCTGCAGCCGACGCGCAGCTGCAGCAACAGACACCTCCTGCTGCTGCTGCTGCTGCTGCTGCTGCTGCTGCTGCTGCTGCTGCTGCTGCGGGGGGGGGTCCGGCTCTTCTATGAATTTGCTGCTGTCGCGGAAGCCCCGCTGCACGCAGGGGATCTCGGGAGTCACGCTGAGGACTTCGTTTGGAGAAACTCCTTCGGGAAGTTTTGTAATTATTTCCATTTCCAAAGCTGAGAGGTAGCGAGTTTCCATGCCCGAGACGTCGGGGCTGACAGCAGCAGCAGCAGCAGCAGCAGCAGGGTCTGCTGCTGCTGCTGCCCGCAGCAAGTCCGTGTTCAGCAGCGCCTCCGTGTGCTTCAGCTGCTTCTGCCGCAGCAGCTGCGACACTTTGAACTTCAGCGCAGCAACTGCTGTTGACCTGGCTTCTTGGCCGTGCAGCAGCTCCACTTCTTCTGCTGCTGCTGCAGCACCGTCTGCTGCTGCTGCTGCTGCTGCTGCTGCTACCTGACACCCTTCTAAAGGATAAGCCAGCACCAGCTTCGCAGTTTGCTGCGCTGCTGCCAGCCGCATGCGTTCCTTCTCAGCAGACACCCAGCAGGAAGAAGGCGGCACTTCTGCGTCCAGCAGCGGCACCCCTGCTGCTGCTGCTGCTGCTGCTGCCGCTGCTGCTGCTGCTGCTGCTGCCGCCGCCGCTGCTGCTGTAGGCGGCGACTGCGCCGCGGAAGACTCGCGCGAGAACGGACACGGCTCCTCGGCTTCTGCTGCTCCTGCTGCTCCTGCTGCTCCTGCTGCTGCTGTTCCTGCTGCTGCTGCTGCTGCTGCTTCTGCTCCTGCTCCTGCTGCGTCAGTCGACCCGCCGTTCCCTGCTGCTTCTGCTGCTGCTCTGTGTGCTGCTGCTGCTACCCTCTGTGCTGCTTCCGCTTCTCCTGCTGCCGCTGCTTCCGTTGCTGCTGCGCCTGCCCCTGGGGGCGCTCCCGCTGATTCGGCTGCTGCTGAAACGGCAGTAGCAGCAGCAGCAGCAGCAGCAGCAGCAGCTGAAGACGGAGTCGGAATTTCATGAGGCTCCCACCCGCTGGGGTCTTCCAGGTCCCGGGGGGCCCCTGAAGGTGCCCCAAAGTCATTGGGGGCCCTCAAGTCGTTGAGGGCCCCCCAATCGTTGGGGGCCCCCCAATCGTTGGGGGCCCCCCAATCGGTGGGGCCCCCCCAATCGTGGGGGCCCCCCAAATCGGGGGGGCCCCCGCTATTAGGGGGCCCCCCATTTAAAGAGGCGTCTCCAAGTACAAGGGCCTCTTCAGCCCCCAGAGGGGGGCCCCTAGCTTCGTGAGCTGCTGCAGCAAGTGTAGCAGCAGCTGGGGGCCCCCTCTGGTCCGTGGGGGCCCCCTGGAGGTGGGTGGGGGCAGCAGCGAGGACGCAGCAGCTTGCTGCAGCAGCAGCAGCAGCAGCAGCAGCAGCAGCCGTGAGTCTCCTGCGTTTGCTGTTGCCAATAGGCAGAGGCAGGAGGGAAAAAAGAGACAAGAAAGACCGCATTGGCAAAATCCCCGCAAAGGCCACTTGCTGGGGGGGGGGGTGTTGGGGCTGCTGCTGGGGGT
>NW_013653397.1:0-2154 GCF_000499385.1 Eimeria necatrix
ACGTAAATTCGCAACTATTAAGGTGGCATCAATGCTTGAGACCCTGAGCACGCCGCAAATGCCTGAACAGGTTTGCAATCCCGGAATTAACGACGGCTTGCTGAGCGTTGGCACATGGAACTGCCCTCGGAGCTGTGCTCCAAAGCTGTGTGGAAGAATAATCTTGCGATATGGATGCCATGGTTTGCTGCATTGGCGTGAAGCGCTAGTTGTGTGCGCCTTTACCTGCCTATGTGAAGCGTTCACGCTAGGCAATCTCAAATGCACACACGAAAAGGCTATGATGCAACATGAACCTTCGAGGAAAACCATTTTCTGTTGTATGGCATCATCGTAGGCTTTGCCAGCGCAACAGTAGCACCCAAGAAGTGGCAGGTTACCGGCTTGCACATGTGTTAAGTGCGATCTTGTCTGGGACATGAGACGCTTGTGAATGAATGCAAGTGTTGTGAGCTCCTTTGCGCGCTAGGGCGTCTGTCCGCAGTTTTGCGTGCATTGTTCGTTCCTAACATAGAACCTTTCAGGCATACGCTCGAAGGTGCGCCGCTTATCATGAAACGAGCTCAAAGCTTCATAGTCATGCATTATTCGGAGGAACGGGTAAACTTTCTTGCCGCATGTGATTGCATGCGAGTATGATGTGGCTTCATGTTGCTTGCCAGATCACCTTACTGTCTATGCGTTGTTTGGGTTCTGGGTCCGCGTCTGAATAGTATGGGTCACCTTTCCAAGTAACCCATACTATTCAGACGCTGGGAGAGTTCGAGCATCTCTGTTGACTCTTCTAGATGACAGGTGGCGACGACAAGCACTGTGTAGTCTGATTAGGTCTTGGAGATGTCTAAAATGCAGCCACGTGGATTCCGTGAGCTCATTATTTCGCTGTTATTTTCTACCCATCAAGATTTGCTGCTGTTAGTGTGGACTCTAAAAGCCGTAACTGTAGCGCGAAGCGGCTGAAATGCGAACTTTGGCGTGTGTCCATGCGTCTTTGGGAGTCCATGCTAGCTTATTTGATTTGGAAATTTTGCAAAATGTACAGGTTACTGCTCAGGGCCTACGTGCTGCACAGCGGTAGAGGCGAACGCGTGACTCTTGGACCCCGCCGAATAACCTTTGCTTCTGCCCATATCCGATGGTAAACCCATAATGTGCGCAACTAGTGACTCGCCAGTGTGGGTTTAGGTGTGCAGGCAGTTGTCGCTTGGCACCTGTGCTGTGCGGATTCTCCCAATTTTAGTTTTGTAGGTGGACGATCGTCTGGTCTTCTAGTTTCTCAATCTCCACTATGCAAAGATGCGGTGCACTTAGGCCGGCCTTGGTAGACTCACCGATATAACGCGTCACAATATACGGCTGTGAGTGCTCTCGTTGACAGGTTTGCGACATTTGTCAAAACGTGTGGTGTGTCGTTGAAGTTTACGACGTTTTCTGACTTTCGGCATAATAAAATGGCCAGCAGTGTGCGCAAAACAATAGCGAATGACGAACGAGCACTCCCGGGCTCCACATGAAGACATGAATGTATATGTGGATCATGCCATGCCACTGCCTCTTTCTGGTTCTGTGCACTATATAGTCACTCAAGGATATCGCCTGCGCTGTTGTGTCGTGCGCCGTTGCTGTTCTTGCCTCAGCCGAACACCAATATCTTTTCATGAATGCACTTATCCTCCGCCCTGGACCGGTTAATAGCTTAGATGCACCCATAAAGCAACCGTCTGTTGGTAAGTAAAGTTGTTCGCACAGCAGCTCGCGGCGCCGGAATAGACTATGTGCAGGCAATATTCGTTGTTTGCTGTTTTCGCAAGGCATAGCTTGCATTGGCGCGTCCTGTGGTTCGCCTGTAGCCGGGCCTCTGACAGGCCGTCAAATATAAGCACGATTTTTCACGGCGTCTCCCTTCTTGGTCGACTGTCCAGGGAACCCGCAACATTGCTCAGACAGCAGACGCCAAGCTTGTATACACAAGCGACCGAACGTAGATGTCTCAGCATCGACTAGGCTACAGTCGATAAGTGTCGTTGCTGCACTACGTTCCTGCGGTAGTCCGTTAATGGAGGCAGAGGTGCGGCACGTTCTCCTTGTAGCCACAGTGCGCTCAAACGAAGTACGGTAGTGCTTCACTCGACTGCTGGCGTGCTGGACACGATG
>NW_013653398.1:0-2040 GCF_000499385.1 Eimeria necatrix
TGCGCAGCTGTTGTCTGCCGATGGGTGCACGAGAACGGCTCAGCAAGTCTTGCTTCACTATGCCCGTTACATACATAGTGGCACCTCCGGTGGAATCAAAAGACTGTCCCTCATCAACGCTGCTGCTTGCACATGGTACAGAGAAAGACTCTGTGATACCTCCAGTAGAGGCAAAAATGATGCTACTTTAGTTCAAAGTATCTTACCAAGATATATTCAATTGTTACTGGGACTGAAACAGAAGGGCTCCTATAAAGTCCCCTCCTACACATAGTGATACAAAGTTTAAATTGTAGTGCGCACGTGTCACGACCCCCTTTATTGGTGGATGCGAGGCAATTCTGCATGTGAACGTAGAAATAGTGCTCCAGCTAGTGCTTTTGTCAGTCTCTGTTAATGTTGCTTGCAGCAAAACAGCGATGCAACACATATACTATCAGATCAGCGCGAAGACGTTCCTCTGGGATTGGCTTGCCTGTAGCTGCTCACATCTACAAGCAAGCCTATCCCTGTTGATACTTGCCAACACATACACTTGGGCCGTAGTGGTATGCTTGTGCAGAGTCTAAAAGGGTATAGTGCAGACACCATCATCTGTCTCAACCCCACTCTAGTAGGCCAATATATGCTGGACGGAACGATCGTCATTGCTGCCCCAACGTGATTCGAGCATGCTGATGGACGCTGCCCGTTCGAGTTTTGGGGAAGACACTGATCCCATCAGGGTCTACACTTGGACATGTGTGTGCGAGAGGGTGGAGACAGTCCCAGCGTTTTGCTCCCAGCATTGATAGAGAGCAAAGCGCAAGTCTTTTTAACTAAAAGGAACGAATCAGAGGTGCTGGCCAAGCCGCATGGTAAACCATCAGCTCAGCTAAATTATGGTTGCGTACGCTTTAGTGCCAGCAATGCCCCTGGTGAGAAGAATCTGCAGTCTTGGCTCTTCCGCTCAGACAGCCCATGATGGGGCGCCCTCTTTGGCCTTCCCTTCAGCAATGTCTGGCAATATTTCATTGAAAGAAGGCCTCCCCGAGCAGAGCGCACTGACTCTGAGTAGTGCACGCCCTGTAGAGAAAGCGCGACCCAATCTCTGAATATATCTTGAGGCGTCAAGGCAACATCGAAGCTACCCTTATGGTATCACGTATATCCGCCCATACCCCCAAACCCTGTGTGCAGCGCTGTGCAGGCGCCAGAGGCGTTTCTGATGGCAAAAAGCATGACACTATGTACAGTGAACTTAGACCTGTGCGGGACGCCACCTTCATATTTTTGGATGTATCCACTGCTTCCCTTGCTTCTGTGTCGTTGGTGTCGTCTTCAGCAGGGTGTATGCCTGCTTCTCTCCGCGAGCTCCACCTGTTCAGGGTGTCTTTCCACGAATGGCTGCCATGCTTTTATGCCGTCTAGCAGCTTTTCATAGAGACGGAAAGTCTGAGCAGAAGCGTTTTGATGAGGCTTTTGGTAGACTTGCTGATCCCTGGCCGCTCTCGTACAACGCAGTGTACTCTGACGCTAGTAACTGTCGCCTATGTCGGGCTTAAATTCCGCAGATTCAAGGATCTAGCCACGTAGTACAAACATATTTTACTGGTGTGTTGCAGAAACTCCGCTGTGGACGCACCATGGCTTCTACCCAGCAGTGGCCGCGTCATGTGCCTGAAATCCACCTTGTGCTGCATTGCGCCATTTGCAGCCAGAAGTGTTATAGAAAGAACAGTTGCACAGGAAGTATAACATGTGAAGCATTCGCTGCATGCGATGGCTGTGCACTGACCACGCGTAGGCGCCCTTAAAGGTTCCTGAACAGTGGTTTATTTAGGCCATTGAAGGCAACCAATTATTCGTGCATATAACGCGAAGTTTTAGCGCACATTCGAATTCGATCTGGAGGAATTTTGTTCTCCAGAGGAGGGAATCATTGATATTGCAGGCGCCTTGAGGTTCCTGAAATGAAACCCATGTGCGTGAGATCCAAGCAGCAGCGCCCACACGGGCGACTTCCTTGTGCAATTGCCTCGCCGCACCTTTAGCCGATGA
>NW_013653399.1:0-2234 GCF_000499385.1 Eimeria necatrix
TTTTAGCGGAGTCCTTCTCAATGCTCAGCGTTTGGCGCGATGTCGCAGGAATGGCATCTGCTGGTTCGCCGGGCGATCCTTTAGAAAGTGGGCATTCGGCGCTTTCTCAGAGCCTGCAGATTATGCATACATTTTTGCATCATGAAGCCTTCCAATTGCTGATGAACACAACATCTTCGCCCCTGGGTAAGTGTCCTCAAATGGACTTGACCGTGATGCTTTTTGTGACTTGCACAAGCGTCTTGCTGTCAAAGCACTCGGACGCTACAGTGCCTTTCTTCGTTTATTTTGTTGAGGTTGTTTACTGGGGCTTATCAAATTCTTGATGCTAATGCCATGACTTTAAAGGTGGCTGGGGATTAAACTATTTATCTACGCTTTGTCCTGCTACTCCTAACCTCTTGTGGCAGCTTGTAAAATGAAAATGAACGCTACCATGGTTTTGTCTAGTACGTACGTACTGTTAATGTGATTCACAAGAAGTTGTTTTGGTAGCATCTGTGCATTATAGGCTCTGTTGCATGTCGCAATGCGCACAATGTTGGATAAGCCCTTATTCATCTAAGTGAAACGAACAATCCATTTTCCGCGTGGTGTTTACGGACTTTACTACTGATAAAAGAGCAAGCCAGATTCGTGATCTCAGGGTCTTTGAAGTCCTACCTTTACCCGGGTTTCACTTGCTCGAATGCTTATTTTGCTCGATATGTCTGCTAGAGGACTCCTACTACCCCATGAGACACAGGCAGTTAGTGCAAACAGCTTTTCTCGATTTAAGATGCTCGAAAGCATGCGCTGCCTTCAGCATATTTCACGAGATGTTGCAATTCACCCTTCTTCTCCCCTGCAGTACTATAATCTGACAGTGGCCCTGCCTAGTGCCTGGCGTATCAGTTGAATCTTCCAAGGTGGTGTGACGCGCTGCTCTTGTCATCAGCTTGAAATGCTACACTGAAATCATACCGTCAGATCCATCTATCAATGCATTTTTCATCGTACTTGTTAGTGCCACTTTACTCATGAAACGCAACGAATATCCATCGGGAAAGTAAGAATCTCGATATTCTGCTTATGAATTGTGAGCACTTATGTAGCGTTCCAACGCACTCTCTCCATTCAAGCCGGCGCTTGTTGCTGCCTTTAATCCGAAAGGCGTTTCTTATCAAAACAGCGCTTCCAGAAGCTCGCAGTGAGGCTGGTTGTGCTAAGTTCGACAGCACTATGCGCACTTTGTGCAGCACGCTCACAGTCAAGGTCTTCTGGGCAGATACATGCAGGACTTGCTTTGAACGGGAGATTCAAATCCTGTTTTTTATATTAAAAACGGTGTTCTTATTCTCCTGTCCAACGTTTGTACTATATAAAGTCTGCAGCATACGTGAAAGTGCTCGTTAGAAGCAATGCATCTTACAGTGGGTACAGGTCTGTTTGTGGCGTTAAAGGTCCATCGGACTTGTTGAAGCATTGATGTTCAGAGGCCACTGCAGACAAATTTTCGCAAGTGCTGCTTTGTTGAAGGCTTAGCCTGAATAACATGAATTGTTTGCACTTTTTTCCGTGCCTCATGCATCTCAGCCAAACACGAGATGCTTGCAGCCAACCAGAGAGAACGGCTACAAATATAGATTTGAGACAGCGCATTCTGCGTGAACGTTCCTTATTGCCCTCCTTATTGCAGCAGCTTCCTTCCAACCAAGAAAAAAGAGACCCGGCAGTCGATAGTCACTGTTTCAAAATATGACGTTGCGACGGCGCGCAATCAAAAGTTCGCTTTGGGCTGTGTCTGGAGAGGAACGCCGCGCGTTGCCGTTGCCGAAGTGTCGTGGACAGACGCATGTGGCCCTTGCGTCCGCAGACTAATCGAGTTTTAGTTTTGATTCATTCAGTGCCAGTGCTCTTCGCGGTTCGTCCCTTGTTGTTTGTGATTTGTGGCGCGCATGAGAATGCTGGCAAGACAGGGTCGACGTAGCCTTTTGGTACAACTGTGTAGCAGGTGGTGAAGTTCCACCGCAGAGTCACTGCTGTTTGGACCTTTGCAACGAACTAGAGAAGACAGGTACAAGTATGCATTCGCTGCAGAGGATGCTGCGTACACGCTCTTGCTTGCGCACTTCATGCGGCACATTCTTCCCAATCATCAGACGAAAAGGACACTAACGTGAGCCGTTGCCTCCCTACTCAAGTTGTTTCTCTCGCGTCCTGCGCTTCTGGATAATTATTTTTCTGTGTGTTCA
>NW_013653400.1:0-1899 GCF_000499385.1 Eimeria necatrix
ATTAGCGGTTAGTGGCATTTAATTGAACTTAAAACCACAAATTAGCGGTTAATGGCATTTAATTGAATTTAAAACCACAAATTAGCGGTTAGTGGCATTTAATTGAACTTAAAACCACAAATTAGCGGTTAATGGCATTTAATTGAATTTAAAACCACAAATTATCAATTAATGGCATTTAATTGAATTTATAAAGAATAAAATAAACAATTAATGGCATTTTGTTCAACTTAAAAAGATTAATCCGCAAAAGTGGCAATTAGTGGCATTTAATTCACTTTGGAAAAGTAATTAACAAAAGTGGCAATAAAAAGCATTTAATTAAATTCAAAAAGTACAAAATTAACGATTTGTGGCATTTAATTGAATCTTTTTGAATAAATTGAAAAACTGATGGCATTTAATTGCATTTAAAAATTATAAAATTAACAATTAATGGCATTTTGTTGAATTTATTTAATTGCCATTTTTTTTAAATTACTTTTTTGATCTTCAAAAGAGTAATTAACGAAAAATGGCAATTAATGGCATTTAATTAAATTCCAAAAGAGCAGGATAAACAATTAATGGCATTTAATTTAATTTAAAAAATTTAAAAGAAAAAAGTTAAACAGTTAATGGCATTTGTTGAAGTTAAAAAGAAGAATTGGCAAAAAAGAAAATAAGTGGGATTTGTTTTAATTAACAAAAATGGCAATTAATGGCATTTCAGAGTTTAAAAGAAGTAAATTAAATAATTAATTGCATTTTAATTTATAAAAGAATAAATAAAACAATTAGTGGCATTTAATTGAACTTAAAAAGAATAAAGGATAATAATTAATGGCACTTAAAAAAATAATTAACAAAAAATGGCAAGTAATGGCATTTATTTGAATTTAAAAAATGAAATGAAATTTGAAGCATTTAATTGCAAAAATAAAAAAAAATTAAATCAAAAAGATAAAAAAGATAATTAATTCAAAAGATAAATTGATCAAAAAAATAAAAAGAAGACTATTTCAAAAAATGGATAAAGCAAAAAGAATAAAATAATTAATTTTAAAAATAATTAATTCAAAAAATATATAATTCAAAAAAGATAAAAAAGAAAAGAAAAAAAAGAAAAAAGATAATAAAAAGATAAAAAGAAAATCGATTTGAAAGAGACGAAGAGGGAATGCAGCAAAAAGAAAAAAAAATAAAAAAAATAAAAAAGAAAATTAAAAATAAACAAAAAGAAAATTAGAAATAAATAAAAAGTAAATAAAAAAGAAATAAATTAAATAAAAAGAAAATAAAAAGAAAATTAAAAATAAAAAAGGAAATTAAAAATAAATTAAAAAGAAAACAAAAAGGGGCAAAAAACAGACCAAAAGAAAGCGGGAAAAAAGCAAATTAAATAAAAAAAAACAAAACAAACAAAATTAATTAAACTAATTAAATTAAATTAAATTAAATTAAATAATTAATTAAATTAAATAAATTAAATTAAATAAATTAAATTAAATTAATTAATTAAATTAATTAAATTAATTAAATAAATAAACAAACCCGCCAACTGCCAGCAGCGGCAGCAACTCCGAATGGCAGCAGCAAAAGCCAACAGAAGAGCAGCAAATTAAAGGCTCGAGAAAAAGCCCAGACTCGAGGTCCAGCATATAAACCCTGCTGCTGCTGCTGCTGCTGCTGCTGCTGCTGCTGCTGCTGCTGCTGCTGCTGCTGCTGCTGCGGGAGGAGGGGCGCGGGTTGCTGCTGCTGCTGCTGCAGCAGAGAGTGGCAGACCACGGCAGGTACGTCAAACTCGTCCCTTCAGTTGGCACCCGCAGCTGCAACACAAACCCTAAACCCTAAACCCTAAACCCTAAACCCTAAACCCTAAACCCTAAACCCTAGGCCCTGGCCTGCAGCGCAGCGTTC
>NW_013653401.1:0-2190 GCF_000499385.1 Eimeria necatrix
TTCGCATGCATTTATATCTTTATTTGTGCCCGAGCTAGTCATATTGTCACAAAATGTCAAAACCACAGCTTTGCGTTTGCGCGACATGCGGTTCCTAGGCTTTCCAGCTCACAGTACCATGCCCGCACTGCGGCGAAGACTTGTGCATTACGCCAGCGCTGCGGCGAATAATTTTTGCTCTTAATACTCTGCCGCTGCTCTAGGCTACAAGAATCGCCAGGACACACTTTGATAATCCTATCAGCTCCAAAAGATCTACCTCGAAGAAATTCGAATTTAGCCTCCAATGCCACGCACCCAAGTGATGAGACCGCGGAATGCTGAGCGCAAAATTGCACTTTGGGCTACGAATGAAGTCAGCACTTTAGGTGTATATCACTGAACGACACCATCGTCAACAAATGTGAAAAGCTTTCAACATCCAAACACGAGATGCGTTGTGACGTGCATTTTGTTCTAATACGAACACAAGCGCGATTATGTGCATTTATAATTTTCATCTCTTCAGGTTGGCAGACTAATTTGGAGGGATGTTGTGGGCTTCGCCAAGTTAAGGAGCATCTTGGCATGATCATTGTGCCTTGGCCAGTCCGAAGACTTGCTGCATTTCTCCAGCCTGAATGAACCCCAGAAGAACAGTGTTCCATCACTCTCATGCCTCTCATGCATCAAGCCTTAAGTGGGCGTCAAAAGAGGTATAGCCATACGCGCTGAGAATCGCGAAATACTCAGGATCGAGGACGCTTTCCAAAATGCAGAGGGTACGTTTACACGCCTTTCTCCTTGTGAGCGTTGGCGTGAAAATACCTTCAAGACAATGACTGAAGGCGTGTTCGTGTATTCCAAAGCGTCGCTTTGGGCAGGCATTTTGAGTGTTTCGTCGGACAAGCTCGACATGAATGGTGTATCAAGGTCTAAAACGCTGCATCGGCATGATCACTGTGCCTTGGCCAGTCAGAAGACTTGCTGCATATCTCCAGCCTGAATGAGCCCCAGAAGAACAGTGTTCCATCACTCTCATGCATCACGCTTTAAGTGTGCTTCAAAAGAGCTATAGCCATACGCGCTGAGAATCGCGAAACACTCAGGATGGAGGACCCTTTCAAAATGCAGGAGGTATGATTGCACGCCTTTTTGGTTGTGAGCGTTTGCGTGATGATACCTTCAAGACAATGACTGAAGGCGTTTCCTTGTATTCCAAAGCGTCGCTTTGGGCAGGCATTTCGAGTGTTTGGTCAAACAAGCTCGGGATGAATGGTGTATCAAAGTCTAAAACGCTGCATTGATTTCTCGAAATCCCATGCTCTGCATTTGCCTTAGCTGGCTACTGAGAAGGCTGCAAGCGTAGCAATACGTCTGTCACTGAATACGGTGACTTTCCATTCCCCTCGGGACACATCAGGGTACCGCTTCTCTTGTCTGATAGTTGGTTGGTGGCTCTTTTCTCATGATCCTACTCGATATGCTTTTCCCGTTCTAGCGCATCCGTTGATGGTCGCTTCAGTACATCAGAAAACTCCCAGAACTCTACGAACCTGTAAAATCTGAGTCTTTTTCTCGTTCGCAGGCATGCACATCTGGCTTCTTTCACACGCAGATTTCCTTTATGGACTTGCATGGTGGCCCATTTCTGTGGTTGTATCAGTTCGACAGCTAGAATGATGTGATCATACTTCCCCTAACCAGTCTATCAGTCTTTACCATGAAATGCGCATTAACGAATCTCGAAACAAACACTAGGCCGATTTGTATAGCATGCATCTACAGTGGAGAGTCGGCTTCACTGGACAGCAACCAGTGCCTGCTTCGCATGCATTTACATCTTTATTTGTACCCGAGCTAGTCATATTGTCACACACTCTCAAAGCCACAGCTTCGCGTTTGCTCGACATGCGGTTCCTAGGCTTTCCAGCTCGCGATACCATGTCCGCACTGCGGCGAAGACTTGTGCAGCATGCCAGCGCTGCGGCGAATAATTTTTGCTCTCGATACGCTACCGCTCCCCTGTGCTTCTCGTATCGCCAGGACACGCTTCTATTGTCCTATCGGCTCCGAAAAATCTATCTCGAAGAAATTCGAAATTGGCCTCCCGTGCCACGCACCCAGGTGATGAGACCGAGGAATGCTGAGCGCAAAATTGCACTTTGTGCTACGAATGAAGTCAGCACTTTAGGTGTATATCACTTAACG
>NW_013653402.1:0-2335 GCF_000499385.1 Eimeria necatrix
TGCAGTTGTGGATATGGTTGGCTTTGTGAGTCAAGAAAGCAGCTCTTGGCACTGCACGCAGAGTACATGATTTGGCCTGCATGCGTGGTGATGCCGGCGTTCACTTTGGTTTGTCTGGCATAGTGATGCCGTTTGTTCAGTTTCGTTTGGCTGTGTATAGCATATAAAGACGACTGAAGGTGCAAAAGAGTTCGTTGGTGAAAGGTGGGTGCAGCTCCAGGCAACCAGCATCTGCAGATGCCGGCGTGTGAAGTATTTGGCGAAGCAGGCTCGAATGAGGATTGCGTTGCAGCAGGAGCCCTATGGTGAACAGCCTGTGCGTTACTGCATGTGGCATTTGCCTACGTCCCGTTGGCCTGCAGCAAGCGGGCGAAACAAGCATGTCACTGCTTCCTTCCTCCTGTCCGCCTAGGCGACGCATCAGCCCGTCTTGGTGATTCGCGATTCTCGTTGAGTCCGGGCCGTCGCGAGTACGCGCGTTCCCATGCCGCATGGATCGTGAGTGGGCAAGCGAAGCAGTTCGATTCTGAGCAGTTTGCACTGTTCGTTGTGCCGTGTGACTCCGCGGATTTGTGTCCAAAGGTTGATGTCCCCAGTGATGAAGGAAGTTGTGGCTGGAATGCTTTTGTGGCTGGAGTGCTTTTCCCGCCTTCATAGTGAACAAGGGCGGCGACGTATAAGAGTATGCCATCGCGTTAGCGTTGCTGCGCTCCGTCTCTCCGCGCCTTCGCGGAGCTTCAAGCTTCGATTTGCTGATTAGAACGGGAATGTCTCCTTTGGGAGCAGACCCAGAGAATTTGCCTTGAGCTGGAACCTGGCATTTCGTTCATTGAAGCACGCTGTTGCGCTAGATCCTACAATGCAAAGAAGGAATGCACGATAGATCGTTTCACGCGAGTGGTAGCTGCATGGAATAAAAATCAGAGCTCGGCTCTCCAAGTCAAAAGGACGGAGTGACGGCCCAAGCATTTGATTGGAAGGTTGCAGCGTTTGGCATGCGACTCAAGAAAGGCGCTTCGCAGCGGCGGTTGAAAGCACTCGTTGGCGTCTCGACCTCGGAGTTCATGCATTTTAAACGCAAGTCATATGCTGTCATTTCTGCACTGTGCAGCCGCCTCAGGCTTCACTGTGAGACTAGTGGTGCGATCAAGACGGCGTTTTGTGGGATTGGGAGGCCACTTAAGAAATTGTGTGGGCGCGAAACTTGCATCGTAGGAGTGTTTAGGTTCGCAGCTTTTGTGAGGCAGTCTGGATCTCTGGCGGGTGCAAAGTCGGTGTGTGGGAATGACGACCGTTTTTCCTTGAAAAGCTCACGGTGGGGCGCGGAAACGGCGTTAGATGTGTTTGTTTGTTAGGAAATGCACACAGTTTGGCAGACTGCTGGCCGCAAGATGGCCATGTCCTTAAGCTTAAGCTTCACTTTAGTGCTCTAGGTGGAGTCCATGTGTAGTCTGAGCGTGGCGCTGTGAGGAGTTTCGTTCCAGGCATGGCTTTTCGGCTGCACAGAAATTGCAAGCAACTTCTGTTGGAGGTCGTGAAGCAGTGTTCGCTTCTGCGAGAAAAAGCGTCTGAAAGGAAGTGACAGGCGGTACTCACGTTTCGAGCGAGTCTGCTGGTGTTCTGTGAAAGTGCAGCAAGTGGGATAAGGTGTTTTGAAGAGAGTCGCGTCTTTGTGGGGCGTTGAGGTGTTTGTCTTTAGACGCAGACAGTATGTAGCAGACAGAGGAAGCGTATGAACGGCTACAGTCCTTCACTGCGCGAACGCGTGGGGTGAAGTCCCTTTGTGCGTGTTTTCTCTTGTATACATTGGGTGCTGCAGGCGCCAGCGCCGGGAGTTTGGTTTGACTTGCAAGCGCGCTATACATTCGAACGTTTCCAGATGAAGCTGTATCTGACTCCTTGATCAAAGTGTGCTTGCGGTGTTTTTGGTGTTGCTTGCAGGCTGTGCGCGACTGCACGATAGGTTGGCAGTTTTACTCTTACAGGCGTGGGTGATGAACTGGTATTCACGCCGTCTAACTTGTTGCACAGAGTCTGTAACGTGGCTGAGAGCCTATTTATCTGCAGTGTTTTGTGCAGGAGGCGGCAATGACAGACAATGGTGAAGGTTGTGCGCTAAAAAAGCAATAGGAAGCATGCATCAGTTGTGCACTGATAGCTATAGGGGCGTCATTCGTCGCGAGGCTGTTGACGCTCTCCAATGCTGAGAGGAGGGCAAAAACTCTGGTCGATGCCGGAGGAACACAGTTGCATATTCGCCAAACTCGCATATGACTATCACTAGCTGCAGCATGTGTTACTGGCATAGTGTTGATGGACTTCATGTGGAAACGTT
>NW_013653403.1:0-2547 GCF_000499385.1 Eimeria necatrix
CGATGCACGCGCTCCGCCCCACCAGTTGCAAATGCTTGGACGGCCAACGTACGCTTGCTCTTAGAGCCACGCAAACACCTGCAATACTCTTACCCTCGGAGAACCAATCCGCAACATCGTTTATATTTGCTGCAACATCTCGAAGAACTCTTTGTGGTAGCAAAGCCAATTGAGTATTGGGCACAACCACAGCCAAGGGAAGGCGCAAAAGCCGATAATAAAGAGTAATTTGCACGCCGCTGTCGCCAACTACGTGAATGCAGTGCTTTTGCACTTTTGATTCTACAGCTCGTCGTCGGCGTCGTCGGCGTCATACAACGTTCAAGGTGGCTGCGAAGACGTGCAGTGCTCGCCATCTGTCGAGGGCCCAACTGCTTCCACGCGCGAGACTATCCATTATCCACAAACCGACTATTTCATCACCCACATACGGAGGTGAGAGATGGAGAACATCTTTCTGACGCTTAATATAATAATGAAGTATCATGCTGCATTCGGCTATAGACTGCCCGTTCAGAGGCATTCAGCGATTCAAAGCAATGCATCATATTCAACGATTTCGCGAAGAAAAAACGGACAAAAGAAGGACAATGCGGTAGATCTAACGAGCAGCAACATTTCGTCAGCTTTCACAACTTATTTCGATAAGGACACCGACGAAGAAATGCTATTCGAGAGTGCACGGAAGATGAACGTTTACGACACAGAAGCGTTTGCTCCCTCTGCAGCGCCTATGATAGCCAAGAACGCATATCTTGCTGAGTCCATACGTACATCCTGTACGAATATGCGTCAGAAATTGTTGCTCAATTTAGACCTGTTAATATAACTAGCAGACACATTTGGTCAGAACTTATAGGCCAAATAAGATATCATCGGGCAGAATAAGTAGTATGTTCTGATATTTGATATTTTCTGGATTTCAAAGCTGCCTCACGTAGCACGAAGACGCGACAGTTTCCCACTGCTTTGATAAACGATGTAGCTGTGTCTCGGTGCGCTTGGATTATAGGTTTAGCTTGAAGCCGCCTTGTTTGTGCCTTCAGGGATATCATGCTGAAGACTTTGTTAACATGAGGTTCTGCGTCATGTTTGCACTGCTCAGTCCTGGACTGAGAAGGCGTTGATGTCTGATGACATCGCAAATATATGATTGAGCTGCTTCTTGCTGAAAATCCTGGCAAGACGCTCAGTCTTTCAAGTGACCCCTTGGTCACTTTCAGAAATATCTTGCTCTTTTCCTCCAAATAAAGCAACTCTGATCACGCACCTGTCTGCATTTCGCCTTTCGACTCAGCAAAGCTACATGCAGACGGTTCCGTAAATGGTTGCTGCTCCCCATAGAAACCGTAGACGTACAAGCTGCAGGATTAATCCGTGGGGCTTTGTAGCTACAAAATTTTCATAGGTCTCGGAGCTTCTAGTGGAATGCCTAGGTAGAAAGACAGACACGTATTTTCAATATTGCGCACTGCCAATCAGAAAAAAAGATTGCTGCCTCACGCATCATCTTCCACGGACTCAGGAGCACAGCGAACAGGGGAAAGCTGAGAGGTGCAGAGAGTAGCATTCACTCTCCCGGCTTCACGCACACGATAAATCAAAGCTCATCAAAATATCGCCTTTCCCAAAAGTGGCAAAAACAGTAGTCTGAAGACCCCGGCTGCTTAACCAATGCTTTTAGCTGGGCAAGCACCCGTACATCCTGCTCAAACCAAAAAGCCCACGCGTTTATTGTATACGTCAGGCATCCTCCTCATTGTGCACAATCGCCGCATCTTTAGTAGCTTGCGTGTTTGCATCATGCACTCAAAACACATGCAAGCCCTTACTACATTTATTCACGACTGACACTGCACTTCCTTTTCCTCATGCATAACGAACTAGTGAAGTTTATTGTGCGAGACAAGTACTAAAAAGAAACGCATTTTGAAAATGCAAGGATGGCTGCGCGTGGCCATTGCATGCATGTCATACACTGAGCCAATAATGAATTCTAGGAAGCTAAAGCCAACCATTGACAGACATTCCCACATTCACTTCAGCACCAAGTGCTTCGACATGAAGGAAGGAATGTTCCCAAACATTGACGCATCGATTCAAATATGTGCAAAGGTAGGGCGTGATACCAATCAGATTCACATACAGCCATACCACACTTGGCACAGCTCCCCGCACTAACGGCATTTCATGGCTTCATCCCCTAAGACTGTGATTTGCAGCCTACAGCAGAGTCATCTACTGGTGCTCACACAAAGACAAACCGGCCGACGCCACCATGGTCCACATTTCTATACTGAAACCAGCACAAAGACTGTTTGTGGCTAAATAGGTACTTATTCCGCTATTAGTGCTGAGTGGATGTAGGCATGTTTTTACTTCTTCAGTTTTGCGCTCTGGGTCTGGCTCACGCTCTGCACGTTAAACGCATCTGTGATTTATTAGGCACTTCTCTGCACACGCATACACAGTGAGGCCCACGGTTACACGAAAAAGCAAGTGCAGGCTAGGGTTGTTAGAGACAACGCAACTACGTTGGGCGCGTTC